>NC_136492.1:140119518-140237018 GCF_053919585.1 Euprymna scolopes | reverse complement strand
GAAGGCTGACTGTAAAGCCATCAGGGATCACATCAAAGACGCTCCATGGAGTAGCATCTTTTCTCTTTCTACAGAACAGTGTGTAAATGAGACTACTAAAACAGCAATTGGTGCACACATCCCCACACGGAAGAATTTATCAAACAACACTCTCTATAATTGTTCACCTCTGATTGTGCAACTGTTACTGCTCAAAGGAAGCATGCTTTCTCCAGATGTATTCGATAAGTCATATACAAATAGGTAAGTTTATAGAAGCTAGAAATGATTGTAAGAGAAATGTAGCCGCAGCATGAAGTCATCAGAAACGTTTTGGTTCATACTCCACTTTAGTCCCAGCATGTCACCCTCTCCCAAATTCCCTTTCAGGACAGTAGCCACAACTGATGATCTGAAAATCACCCCTTCATTTGTTCGTGGTGTCATAATAAATCTAGACACCTCAAAGACATGTGAGACCGATCTTATCCCAGCTACACTATCAAAAAATGTTTCGCTTAGACTGCTCAGGTTTTCTCCAAACTCTGCAATAAATGCCTTAACGAATCTTGCTTTCCCGACTGCCGAAAAATTTCTTCTGTTGTACCAATTTACAAGAATTCTGGCGAAAAAACTGTTCCAGTCAATTATAGCCGCATTAGCTTCCTCATTCACTTCGCCAAAACTTTTGAGTCCTTAATCAATTAAGCATTAGTCTGCCACCTCAAAGCAAGTAAACTTTTATCTGACCGACAGTGTGCATTTAGACAAGCCCATTCTACTGCAGATATCCTAACTGTAATTGCCGAACGTATACACCTAGCTCTGGACAAGGCAAGAGAAGCTAGGTCAGTGCCCTAGACATATCTGTAAAAAATAAAACCGTATGGTATTGTTGGACGTATACTAAACATAATCAAATCCTTCTTAGATAAGAGAAAAATCCAGGTTATCCTTGATGGTCCTACATCAAAACAACATTGTATAAATCGGATGTATTACTGGCATCAATCTTTGAACATTTATTATTCCTGATATTCATACATTTCTTCTCTGAGACGGAGATATATGCTGATGATGCCACGCTCTATAGCAAACACGAGGGTAAAACTAATTGACATATCTAAGGAAATTGCTAAAACTCCAGAAGAAGACCTCTAGTTTGTTGTAGAATGGAGTCGTAATTAGTGACGTTCAATACTGCCGAGACTAAGCTTATTTTCTTAGAATGCCGCCTACATGTGAGATTATCTCTATAATGCTACGGTTCGCCCATGAATAGAGTATAGTTGTTACATCTGTGTTGGTGCATCTGCCACTACTCTCTCGTTCATGATTAAAAAAAGAGTCGCTAACCTAATAAGTTCTGAACTGTCAACTAAACTTCAACCTTTGTCCCATCGCCGAAACGTTGTAAACTTGTGCCTGTTTTACAAATATTTCAATGGTAAGTGCTCTGATGAACTTTGAGCACTAGGACCCTTCAACAACAATTCCCTCGATACGCCCGAGAGGCAGTAAAAGCTTACTCTTACACTTCAGATATCACTTGATACTTTCTATTCGAATAGCGTTTGCCCTCGGACTGCTGTACTTTGGAATTGTTTCCTGGGCCCCTGCTTCCCTGACTGTACTGATATGCAGAAATTCAAGTTTAATCTAAGCAGACATTTCGCTGTTCAACTCCATAAATAGTATCCCTGCAAATCTGGTCCCAAATTATAGCCCCCCCCTCGCGAGTATGTGGATGTGTGCCTTGTTTGGAGTGAATTGAATGAAAAGAGGGAAGAAAATGGTAAGTACACCCTTTTATAAACTTCTGGATTAGTTGTAATCTCACATGTGGAAGAGCTTAGTTGGAATCAGAATTGCGTGTGTAGTGATATGCAAATTAAGTATAATTTACATATAAGCAGATAGCTACTATTTATAAACCGACACCAACGGGTGGCTGTTGAACGCTTGCTTAGCGTTATACAAGACATATTAATGGCGTCGACGATAGGATATTCTTTGAAGACCCGAAATACGTAGATACTTGGATGCGTTGCTTTGCTGCTAATGCGAGAAGCAAAAAGTTGAAAGGCAACAAAAAACAAGGAGAGAAGAATGAAATCACCGACTTGTTCATGGCTAATGCTGGTTGTGAAGCAATTATGACGGTTGCTACAATGGTTTACCCTCGAGAACTAGAAAAAATGACTTTCGAATAAATAAGTCAGGTTATCAAGGGAAACATGAGGCCAAAGAAACGACTGGTGATTGCAGAAAGGACCAAGTGTATGGCAATGAAGCAGGAAGTGGATGAGCCGATACTAAAATATTAACACCGGTTAAGAAGTGCAAGCAAATACTGTGACTTTGAAAAACTAGGAAAAGAAGAACAGACAACAGAAGAAGACTTAATCCAACCAAAATTAATTGAAGATATGCATAATTCGGCATATAGATATAAACTAATGGAACAGTTACAACTTACAAACATGCCCTTGAATCATGCCCTTGAATATGTGTCTAGAATTTATACAACAGCAGGAATCAATACATACCTACAACCAAAATATAAAAAACTCCTACGAAAAAATAATGGCTGACACGTATACGGCAGAAACGAAAAGAAAATAATGTACTTACTGTGGAAAAATTTATGAAAGGAAAAATTAAAACTGTCCAGCGTTTGGAAAAACATGTTCAAGGTGTTTTAAAAAGAGTCACTTCAAAGAAGTATGTAAAACTAAAAATGTGGAAAGAATAGAGGATGAAAATAGACAAATTTTTAATGCAAAGAAGGATAATATACTAAATACTGGATCAAGGATAAAAATGAAAATCAACAATTGTGTTGTTGAAATGCAGATAGATACTGGCAGATAAGTAACCATAATAGCCAGAAATTTGTTGGAAAAATGGGAAAACCGCGTTTAAAAAAAGCAACGTACAATTACGTCAGTTTGATGGCTCGGTTATAACAATTATGGGTTACTTTGAAGGTTCAATAGAACTAAAAGAAAAAATATGACGTAGTACTTATTATAGTTACAAATTGCCGAAAAACGCATGGGCTATTGGGGAATGATGTATTAAAAATAAATTCAACGAAGATGATTAATGAGATAGAAATGGAAAAAACAGGAAAATTAAAAAATTATGAAGCTAGCCTGAAATTTAAAGAAAATGTTCCCCCTCCTACTACGAAGCGAGAAAAGTAGCAGTTCATTTATTACCGTTAGTAATAGCTAAGTACGAAAGTTAATAAAGGAAGATTTATTAAAACGTGCCCCTTCAGGAGGAAGTAAATGGACATCACTTATTGTGGTATTAAAAAAAAACGGTGACTTGAGAATTTGTGGAGAATATAAAATAGGGGTGAACCATAAGGTTTGTGCCGACTCGTACCCTATTCCAAATGTGGAAGTAGCTTTGCATAAACTTGCCGTAATGACAGTATTAAAATCAGCTTACCACCAAATTTCCAAAGATGAAAATTTTAAAGAAGTGACTATGATAAACACACCTACAGGCCTGTTAGTGTGGAAAAGGATGCCGGATGGCATAAAAACGGCTAGAGCAATTTTTCAAAAAGGCTATTGAAAAAGTAATAGAAAATGTTGAAAATACCATCTATTATCAAGACGATATATGTGTTGGAGATTTAAATGAAGATGATTTAAAGAAAAAAAAATGAAAATATACTGAACCGGCTACGAACCGCTGGCATGACAGTAAATAAAAGTTTGTAACCAACAGTAACGAAATATCATTTTTTCATTACTCAATGTCAAAGGAAGGGATCTTTTGAGATGAAGCGCTAAAAGAGAAAATTCTAAAAGTGGTTACACCAAAAATTTTCAAAAATTGGAGTCTTTCTTAGGTTTGGTAATTTTTTAAAGAAAATATGTACCAAAATATAATGAGTTGACAGAACCATTTGTGAAGTTAAGAAAAATATGCGGAGTTCATTTGGTTAGAACACCAACAGAAATCCTTTGAAAACTTAAAACAGATTCTTGCGAAAAAATCAACAGTACACATTTTTTAGCCTAAGAAAGACAAAACTAACTACTGACGCTAGTGAGAATTCCGTATCCGGTATCGAGAAGATTAAAAACGACCGAACACAATTATTCTAATATAGAAAGAGAGGCACTAGCCATAGTGTGGACAACGGACAGAGCGAGTCAGTTCTTTATGGGGAAAAAAATTCTTGTTAAAATGTGATCACAGACCAATGGAATTTATTTTGAACCCAAGAAAAGAACTACCGAAAATTACAACATTCAGAATATTACGTTGGGCGATCAGACTGATGGCATTCGACTTTGACATTGAGCATGTTAAAGGGAATATGATACCGCACGTTGATGCCTTATCTAGATTGAAGTTTTATAGAGTGGATAAGGACAAAAACGACGAGGAATTTGAAGACACATTCCTGCATCTTGTAGAAATCGATGTAATATCTGTAGATAAAATGGCTACTGAAACTACAAATGACCCAATGTTAAACAGAATAGTGTTGAGGATAAAAGAGAATTGCTGGGGAAATTGTTCAGTGACCGAAAGACGATTCAAAGAAATAAGACATAAACTGACTATAATGGAGACTTGGTAGTTTCAGAGGAGACAGGTTATAAAAAGTGTACATGATGATGTACATTGTGGAGTAGCTGCTACGCAAAGGTTAAAATTGGAAGATGGTGGCCGGTGTACTCAAGAGACATAGAGGACTACGTAAAAAGATGCACAAAATGCAGAGAACTCAGGAATTTCAAACAAAAGAAAATACATGTGTTGCCCCGAGAAGCAGAACCGTGGAACAGAGTACACATAGATAATTCCTATTTCAACGAGATAGGACTATTATTAATATGTAGGCGCATATTCAGGTTTGTCTGTAGTGAAGAGGGTACCGTATAAAAAAGTACCACCGTAAAACTAATATTAAGAGTAATATTTTCGAGAAATGGGATACCGGGAACATTGGTGACGGATAACATGCCAGAATTTGCGGACGCTGATTTGCATGAATGGTTAAGAAAAATAGGATGCACATAACAGGATCCCTCCCTACAACCCTCAAAGTAACGGGATAGCGGAAAGGATGGTCCAGACGGTAAAGAAGGGCATAAAATCATACGTGCAAAGGAGAAAATCGATGCTTTCCTACCATGATTATTACTACGTTATAGAACAATTTCGCATGCAGGCAGGCCAGAAAGTCTATCTGCCTCAGTGGAAAGACAATTAAGGTCCCCTCTGACTACGTCATACGCCACAAATCAAAAGATGTGGTACAAAAGAAATAGGAATACGGAAGCCAAGACAGCAGAATTTATTATGCAGAAAGGACATAATACTGCAATATTAAATAAAGAAAATGAGAACAGTGTTCTAGCTCATGCTGACAAAAGAAGATCCCAAGGAGAACAATTGGATAAGGAAATGTCTTCAGAGCTGCCCATTTTTTACGTAACAGAAGAGTTACTGAAGAATGAGACTGCAGAGAAGGAAGTAGAGAGCGACGAGTTGGAAGAGGAAGAAGTAGAATGGGATAAGGCCGAAAAGGAAGATCAGAATATGCAGGAGGAACACTGCGATTATAGGGAGAGACGTGATAGATCCAAATCTCCAAGGAAAAGGAGAGAGATAAAGGAAAATGTTCAGGAGGGTACGAGAAGAAGTACAAGCCCCTCCATTATAGGGAGATGTAGTGATATGCAAATTAAGTATGATTTACATATGAGCAGATAGCTCATATTTATAAACCGCCACCAACTAGAACAGGTGGTTGCTTAGCGTTATACACGTCATATCAACGTGTTTGCTATAATCAACTCTCAACTTAGAAATAAAACAGGTATTTCAAAAATCGTTAATGGCGGTTTGTCTAGCGATTGTCTATTACTTCTACTACAGAGAAGTTACTTTGGATGGTTAAAATGAAAATATAAAAGATAAGTAATTATAGATGTGTTCTAATGAAGCATTTCAGAATATACTGAAATAAAAAAACGGTGTCTCTAGAATTATTATGCCTTAAACAACTAGGTCCCGGTATTACTGGGGTCGATAGGAGTAGATATAAAATGTAAGTAAAAAAGGGTTTCTTTCTTATGAGATCTAGCGATTTTGAAGAAAATGTATTTGTTTTAAAAAAAGACAGCATAAATGCATATTTGATGTGACTGGTTGAATAGATTAAAGTGTAAGTGTTTTGTTTTAAATATATAATGTCCTTTCTATAGGTAGAAATACGAACTTACTATTATGTATGTATGTATGTATATATATATATGTGTGTGTGTGTGTGTGTGTGTGCGTGCGAGAGAGAGAGAGAGAGTTCCTTCCTCATAGGTTTCGAAAAAGCTGCCTTTCTTCTGCAAATTTCACACAAATGTAATTTATATGTTGGCAGAGTTCTTAGATATGATTTGTACAGGAATATCAAAAATAAAAAAAAAACGATCTTTAAAACAGTCTTTCTTTCTAATAGATGAAAAAATAATTTTTACAGGGGAATATTTTACGTTACACCGGCACGGGAGATAATAAAATCTCAATAAATAATTCTTTTTATAAAACAGAATCTGGAAATATAGCTCAGTGGTAGAGCATTTGACTATAGATCGAATGATCCCTATTAAACTGTACCCTACCATTTTATTTTGATTTTTTCTTATTAATGAATTCAGTTTACGAATTATATAATTTATAGTGATCCTTAAGTCCATTTCGTCCTTTGCCAATAGCTTCTACATATATTTAGCTTCTATGAAATTGAATCTGTATATCTCTCGTTTAAATTAGAAAGTTTATGGTCTTTTTTGTATTAGTTTATTTCTCAGTATTCCAATACTTTCATTAAAATATTATATCATCTCCTTAAATTACTTACATGTATTTTTCAAAGGTTTGGTTTCATTTTCTATGACAGGAAACTAATCCTATATTTCCACATATATCTTCTTGTTATATTGAACTTTAAAACGTGGAGAAAAAAATAGTAAAACCAGGTTGTATGTGATTTTTCTTGATAAAGGTTTCAAGGACATAATTTATTGAAGATGACGCTGAAAACATTGCCTCCATTTCTGGTCTCGCTGGTGATCTAAAATATTTTATTCCTGGTGTTGTTTGCTACTACGCCCATAGTGATAATTGAAGGGTTTATTTCTTTGATATATAAAAAAAAATTGCAGACATTATGTGAGCGAAATTGTATTCTCATAAACGAGGAATTAATCACTACAGTATTAACTCTTTATAAACCGATTCGTCTAGTCGTAAATAAATGAATAAAACGGCATAAATAAAGTTGGAATTCATTCAAACGCGCCTTGTACATATAAGTGCAATATCTGAGTAGATACCTCCAGATGCAACACTCTATTGTTTACATATAGTATGCTGTGGCACAATGAAAAGCGCCTTATACATTAATGTTATATTATGGGGTTCTAAAAGGGGGTATGTTTTGTAACGTGCATGTGAATATATTGCATAACGGTGTACATGTTGAATAGTTGAGTTTTATATTTTATCTGTACATTCATGCACGTGTAAATGCGTATGGGTATAAATCGTATCATTTAGTTGATCGTCTAGTGTGTATATTTTTACATTTATGCAGCAGTTCTAACAGGAAACGATTGACGTGGACGTATCGAAACAAACAGTTTTTTTTAACAGATGTAAATAACACAACACGTACCTGAATTATTTACGAACATGTATTTTCATGATTCGGCCGCCATATTCAGAAATTACACGTTTTTACACCTTGGTTGCCTCAAATGACGCGGCTCGCTGCGTCATAGAGACCAACTCTCCTGCTGAGTCATCCGTTCTCCCCGATGTTCAGCTAACGATTGCCTAGAATCTCCCCAAATCTACATTTCATCACGTGTCTCATTACGTGTCTCAGAGTAACAGCTGATGTAATCCCAATCTAGTTATTAGTTATTATTTCTAGTTATATTATTTTATATGTTTACATCTATTTTTTTATTTTCACGTTCCTTTTTCGATATTTATTATATTTTATGTCAATCACTTTTTCCCAATTTAATTGTTTATTTTTCTAATCATAATTGATCCAGCGACCCGCCGTCTCTTGAATCAATTTATGATAATAATAATAATAATAATAATAATAATAATAATAATAATAATAATAATAATAATAATAATACGATATGATCACAGCTCAAAGGGTCACAACATTACATTAATACACCTTATGCCTAACTTGGTCTATACTTGTGTGGAAGTAGACATATACACATTTCAGTGAGTACACATTTTTGAAGGTTGACACTGTTGACACACGAAGATTGACGGCTGTTTATGAATTCGATGGACCGAATAAGTTAAGCTATGTTCACATTTGATTTTCAAAAACAAAATATCGGCGATTAAACATATATTTCTCTCTCTCTCTCTCTCTCTCTCTTTCTCTCTCTCTCTCTGTCTTTCTTGCTCTATTTCTCTCTCTTTCACCCCCTTTCTCTCTCTTAAAGAAAGAGAGAATTAAATATGATTGTATCGGTTTAAACAGTTAACACAGACGGAGATAGCAGTTTTGTGCGCACGCAATTTCCGCTGTAGCTCTACATTAAAACCCGAAATCAGAAAAACTGAACAGTCATCTTAATATCAATAACATACTGAATTTTCAAAAGTCTACGACAATTTTAAATGCCTGTACAAGATAATCTAGAAACTTATTGAAGGCACCTCGTACTACTATTACGCAATATGTGTTACTAATTATTAATTACTCGCATTTCAGCCCGGCGTTGCTCGGGTGTTTGAAGGTCTATGTTGAGCAAAAAAAAAAAAAGAGAGGTCAATTTTTTTACTTTGATCTCTATTATGACTCCTTAACATTTATTGTTTTGAACTGAAATCAAGTTATTAAGGTAGATCCATATTTCAAGTGTTTAGACCAAAAATTCGCAAAGGAGTTTGGTAGAGTTCTATAAGGTCAAATCGTTGAACTTTTATTCCTTAACGGCCAAATTTCTGTCTAAAAACCGATTACAAAGATTTTCCTAAATCTCAGTACCCTGTATATCAAATCTCGAGTCTGTAGCCTTAAAATTGACAGAGTTATTACGTAGGGAAATATACATAGACACACACAGACACACAGACACAGGCACGTTCACTTTTATAGATATATAGATTTTTGGGCTTGTAATTGTTTATTTTCATTTCCTTTTTATTGCTTTGTGCTGAATAAAGAAAGGGTTTAGTTCAAAATTGTTTTATGGTTAAAGTTTAGAATATTCGTAACAAAGAAAAGTGTTTCTAATGATGTTCAGAAAAATGGATTGTTATTAATGATTCAGCATCACTTTCTTAATTAAATCAGTATCCATTTTAATTTTGTTATTTACAACGGAAATATTTCATATGAAACCACACCACATAGCCGTAAGCTGGAGATAGTTTTGATAAAAGCCGCTCTTTTTTTATTGAATAGAAAAACAAAAATAATCAACTAATGAGATAAGCAGAATATCTGCGAAATTAATTCAAAACATTTCGATAAAATATTTTTAATCGATATAAGTATTCTGATAAAAAAATAAAGTATTAAATTAAAAAAGTATATTTACCATGGAAAACAAGTTTAATAAAAATATAAACAATATATATATATATATACATATAGACGCACACACACACACACATATATATATATATATATATATATATATATATATATATATATTAAACATTAAAGTGCACTATTAAATTCTAATTTTTGTTTTTACATTTTCACCCTAAACAAGGCACAGTTTCACTTTGATATAGAAGGCTATTACCAGGGACATAAGTAGAAAGGATACTGTGAAGAGAGTCGAGCAGCAAACTGTTCATGTTGCACTTTAACATGCATGTCAATAAAGTTTGGGAAGCAGGAACCCAGAAGGGAATTCTAAAATCTTGCAGTTCTGGAGGAACAAAAACTATTAGAGTAGAACACTTTCTTACATTTAGGGATCTATTGTGTTGGGATGGGATTTTGCTGCGTGTTGGGTTTGTCGGGGGTATTTATGTCGAGGGAGCACAAGTGCTTCTAGTTCATCGGAGCCTTCACCATTGAAATACTTGCAAAACAGACAGAGGGATACAACATTTCGTCGATGGGACAGAGGCTGAAGTTTAGATGACTGTTTAGGACCTATCAGGTTGGTGACTCTCTTTTGGACCCTGTCCAGGACTGAGAGATTAATATTAGATGCACCAGCCCAAACGTGACAGCAATACTCAATGCATGGGCGAATGGTGGCCTTATAGAGGTACAGGATACTTTCAGGCGTAAGTAACTATACTACATAGTACATGTCTGTCTTTCATAAATGATGGCAACGGAAAGAGACCTGTTTAAATGTGTTATGAAATAGGTAGAACAGAATAAATTATATCAATCTAGCTATATGTCTATCTATCTATCTATCTATCTATCTAACAGGAGAGGTAGACAATAGATGAATATGATGATGTTTTCATAAAATCTGTCAAAATATGACAAAGCTAGATCATAGACAAGTTTATCGGAAGGTCTGGTCAGCTGATCGGATCTACGTGTGAGTCACGTGATCAAGTTAACTAGAGATCATAGAGTAGTTGGAACTTGGAATTGAAGCAGAGGGAGTGGGCTTTACGGTTGTCTCTCCTCACCTCTTGGGAGAGAGTTACGTGTCTCTCAATGTAGACTTAAGACCACAAGCAAAGAAACACACTTTCCATTTCCAGCTGCACGACATACTGGAAAGTGAAATAGAAACTAATATAAAAACCAATCATCGTCTCGGAGTCAATGTGTTTCGCCCAAAAGGTTCCATTCACCTCCAAGAACAAGATGAAGTCAGGATGGACCAGGTTCAGTGAGCAGAGAAGATAAAGGTATGTCGAAGACATATACACGCACGCACATGAACAGTAGACGATTTCGAAACCTAAAACGGGTTCAGAAAGTGAAGACCCACTAATAGACATAGTAACACAATTAAGATACGTCACAAACAAAAACGAAACGTATACGCCCGTTTACATGGGTGCCGTTCATGTTAGATAACGTAACAAATGTATAGATGGATAGCATTAATGTTGCATGTCCGGGTCTATATATATATTCATATATTTATAAGTGCGTGTATTATACATTATTGGGTGCGTATTCATATTTGCGTCTGCATAACATATATACATGAAATGAAAGTCCTACATTCTCCTTCTGTTCATATTAACATTAGACGATTACGAAACCTAAAACTGGTTCAGAAAGTGAAGAACCACTAATAGACATTTAGTAACACAATTAAGATACGTCACAAACAAAAACGAAATGTGAAGCAAGATTCATAAAAGGCAGTGTGAAACTATAGAAAGATGTATATGTGAATGCCAACTATGACGAACACGCTGTCTGGAAGTCTAGAAGCGTTACAAGGGGCAAAAACTCATCAAAAGGAAAATACCTCGTAGAATCGACGTATTAATCAGACGAATAATAACGCGAATCGCGGAATAGTCAGGGCGGCATAACAACCAAGTAACTTCAAAACTGTAAAGGTTAATGTGTGTATTACCACTGAAAAAGGATTTAACTGGTCGTAAAATATGCTTAAATATGAGAATCCTAATTTGTCCAGATTTCGTATATATCATAGAGTCGTGATTTCAAAAGTAAAATAAAAAAGGATTTAGGGGCCATCAGGTAGGATCGAACCGGAAACAAGGGTGAAACAAATGCTATGAAGTTACCACTGTACCAACGTGACACGTATACTATCAAATTAAAAATTAAAAACAAAGTAAGATGAATGTACAAAATGTATAACACTTTTTTTCAATTTTGACCCAGTTTACTGCATAAAAACAACTTTAACCGGCCAAAGACCCATAAAAGAATGGCCCGTAAAACTCTCCAATAAGTTGAAGTCCCTAGTGCCGCTCTGCGACTTTTAGTTTAGAGTTAGAAAATATAGAGACAGACAACCATATAGCCGTTTAAATATATAACTAGCGAGGGGATGAGATCGGCTTTGCTCGGTTGTAAAATACGCTTAAATATGATATTTTAATTTGTCCAGATTTCGTACATATTATTATAGAGCCGCAATTTCAAAAGTAAAAAGATTATGTGTGTGCCATCAGCTAGAATCGAAACCGAAAGCATAGCATACAAAGCTGGTGACGTTACCAACGTGTCAACGTTACATGCATACGAACGTATTAAGAATTAAAAATTACAAATAAACTAAGATGAATGTACAAAGTGTATAACGATTTTTTTTTTTCAATTTTGACGCATTTTTTAATCTTTATAAACTATTTTAAGCAGCTAAAGACCCATAAAAGAACGGTCTGTAAAAAATCCAATAATTTGAGCCCCCTAGCGCCGATCTGCGACTTTTAGTTTCGGTAGAGATAGACTTTGAAAATATAGAGACAGGCAGACATATAACATTTTATATATTAGATTAAGATGAATATATTCACTTGCTGTAAATCGCAAAGGTGGAAGGGTGGCATTAATCTGTTAACAGAATTAATCAACATGTCATAGCTGATATCTTTCACTGCTTCACAAACATCTGGCTTCCCAACTTGCTTTATTGCAAATATATAAGACGTGGTTGAAATGAGCTTCATACTTAGCGACTGCAACATCATGACCGAGTTGATGCCATAATAAAATTAGTAAGCTGGAGGTTAAGTAAGGAGTCTTACAGTGAGCTCTATTCTTGATAGGTTCCTCTAAGTGCTGCACTTTGAACTTTGAAAACAATCCACTCTCAGCCAAAAACTAACTTATTTTCGTTTCAAAATGCAAACTATAATGTGAATACACTATACACAACATACATACATAATACATATATATATGCATATATATGTATATATATATATATCCCTCTTTGAAGATATACGAGGTAATGTTTATTATTATTATTATTATTATTATTATTATTATTATTGCTATTATATATATGCATATATATGTATATATATATATATATATCCCTCTTTGAAGATATACGAGGTAATGTTTATTATTATTATTATTATTATTATTATTATTATCATTATTATTATTATTATTATTATTATTATTATTATTTACTCACTAGTAGTAGTCACACAAGATTCAACTTTCGATAACCTTTCATTAGCGAATCTCTAAAGGAATTGCTCTTGGCATATTAAAGGTCTTTGATAGGGTATGACATAAAAATCTACTTCACAAGATCTTCAGCTTGGTATATCTGGAAATTTATCAATTATTAAATCATTTCTTTCTGATTGGTTCACAAGAGCAGTGGTTGACGGGGAGAAATCAAAAGCTCACAGTATTAATGCTGGAGTCCTACCTGAGACAAACTCTCTGATTTATATCAATGATTTTACAAATCACTATCTAAGATCATTTGTATACATTTATGCTGACGACACTACCATCTATGACAACACATCAAAGGCCGTAAATGACCAGGTTCTCTCTGATTCACTCTCCTCTGATCTTGAGCACGTGGTAGAATGGGGAAGGAGGTGGCTGGTTATTTTTAATGCATCTAAAACCAAGCTTCTATCTTTACATCATACACGCCGGAATGGCTCTGGTCTTGGGAAGGGTCAATGTTTTGACAAGGTTCTAGGCTTGACCTTTAATTCTGATCTGAAATGAAAGACATACATCAAATCCGTTGCCAAGGTCACTAGAAAAATAGTGGGATTCTTTTTACCGCTCTAACAGATATCACACTGTTGATGCAATTCTCTATCTATATAAGAGCCAGTTAAATCCAAGGAAGGAGTACTTTGCCATATTTAGGCAGGACCTGCGAGAAAGATCTTATCCTTACTTGACAGAGTTAAAAATAGACTTCGTAGCCTAGGTGAGGATGCCCTTTTCTCTTACCTGCAACCTCTTTCTCACAGAAGAGACGTTGCGAGCCTGTCTTTGCTTTATCGTTATTTTCATTATAAGTACTAGAATGAGCCCCGATCTATGGTCCCTCTCGCTGAACTTTCACGAAAAACACTCGTCTATCTGAAACCGCTATCAATAATTTTCCTCACTCTTAATCTGTGCGCAAACGGTAACGTAGATTCCATAAACAAAGCGTCTTTCTTAGAACTGTACACCTGTGGAATTCTCTTTCGGTTTCTTGGTTTCCAATTTACTACAATTTGGAAGGCCTCAAGTCCAACATAAACACATTCTTGATGAACCGTGCTCTTAAGTAATCGAATTTACCAAATTCCCACTACTAACGAATACTACAATATTATGCCATTGATTACTGTACATTCATTAACCCTTATGCTCGAGTGACCTCCGGGCCTTAATAAGTGGTAACTTCTATGTAAAAAGATTGCGTTATAGCAACAGCCGCTTACCATTAATTTCTCGCTGGCGGCGAACATTGGTTTTCACTAGAATTTTAGTGGCAATAAGCCACTAGCAACCACAAAGACAGAATTTTAGTGGCAATAAGACACTAGCAACCACAAAAAAGGAGGGGTGGTATCTTACAATTATACAGTTTCAGTTTTCATGATTTTATGTGAAGTTCCTTTGTGTTTTTGTAGCCGTGTCCAGTTTGTGTGTAGTCTATGTGTGGTGTTAGTTTCCACATTCAAGGGTTTTCCTTAATATTTTTGCAGTTTTTATTATTGAAATTCGTTGTATCTTCTCGGCAATCCTTCTGATTCAAATTTCTCACATTATTTTTTCAATGTTTTTCGGTATCGTTCCCAGTGCTCATACTATTAGTGGTGTTATCTTGACTTTTTTCATTTTCCAGATCCTTTTGAGCTCTCAGCGATTTCTGTGTATTTACTCAGTTTCTCAGTCTCCTTGACCCCCACTCTGTGGACTGCAAAATCTACAATCTAACAGAGCCTTTCCTTCTTGTTAACTATTATGTAATCCGGTCTTCTTGCTTGGTCGGTTTTATTCGTTTGTATATCTATGTCCCATACGATCTTGTGACTTTCATTTTCCAGTGCTGCTGACGGTTTGTGCTTGTACATTCGTCTGTGTGTTCAAGATGCAATTGTTTTCATAATTGCCAATGTACTGCCCTCCCCACTTGATAGCGACTATTGTAATATTTTTGGGACTAGTTTTTTGCATTCACTTATTATGTGGTTTATTGTTTCGTCTCTGTCCGCAGAGTCTGTATTTGATGTTTTCTTGTCTTGTTGATCTTTGCTTTGATGTGGTTGGTTCTAATTGCGTTATCTTGTGCAGCTGTTATTAGTCATCCAATTTCCATGTTGAAATTTTCTTTTTGCCGCTATTTTCAATTTTTTTTATAAGTCTCTTTTTGTGTAATCCTTGTAAATCATTCATGTAATTGTTTATCTTCCCATTTTCTTTTCTCGTCTCACCCCTCGTCTCTTTTTCGAGAGTGTTTGTTCCTCCCGTGTCTCTTGCTGCAGTAATTATTCTTTCGGGTTTCTGCATTATGTATTTTTCTAATTCTTTTGTGAGTGTGTGGGGGGGCGCACGCGCGTGTGTGTTATTAACACAGTTTCCATACAGACCAGCCGTCTTCCTCAGTCTTTCCTTTTCACATATAGTTGCTCAATATTATCCTTCGGGTGCAGTGCATTGTGTGCGTTTTCTGGACTTCCGATCGAGATTCCTTAGTTTTTTCTTTGGCCCAACCGCACAGAGTATATTATTAGTGACACTGTCCACGTGTTTATTCCTTTAATTACGTTTCGACTATATAGTTTAGTTTCGAGGAATTTTCTTGTTCTTCTGAGGTATTCATTTCCTGTTTTTTTCTTTCATTTCCGTTGTTTGATGGCGTCTGCTTCCATCACTCCGAAGTATTTGTGTCTATCATGTTGTGACAGGATCAGATATGAATAAATAATTTTGCTTTATTGTTTTATACACTAGCTATGATAGTTAGTATTCTTTCAAAGACGGCTGGACCCGGATCTGTCTATTCCACTGATTGGCCGAAAACTAACCAGTGGCTTGGTCAAATCTACATCCGGGTTGGTAACATTATATATTTAGGAACATTTTTTTTTTACTGGAGATTCTTACCGCATCCTCTCAGCCGGGGTTCCCAATTGAGAGAGAATCTCGAGATTCTCGTTCGAGGGATTTTTGACGAAGAGACTTTGTCCTTAATGAGAGGGGAAACTTTGTCACTTGTTGTCACGGCCTACGAAAACTTAGAGAATTTTTCTAAGTAGAGACTCTTTTCTGAATCCCATCCTGTATGCGACCACTACTAAAATTATGCACATTTTTCCATATAAAGGCCTTTATTCTCTGTATTCTTGTGAATTGGTCGCCGAGCCACACACACACCCCACTCCACCACACGATGACCGATTCTTACATGTTCATCTAGTGCCCTTATCTCTGTTTGATACTATACTTTCTGTTGTATCTAGTTGTCCCATCATCATGCTACGCAGTGCACGCTTTTCCATACCAAATTACATTTGAACATCCTGGCTAAAGAATCTGGTCGTGTTTATTAGTGTTTCTAGTTTCCTCTTTGTTGTTGTAAACAGTTTCAGATCATCTATGTACATTAGGTGGGTCTACCTTTCTTCTGTGTTGGTGAACTTGTATCCGGCTTGGAATTTTCTTAGCATGTTGTTCGGCGGAATCATGGCTACAAGAACAGTAATAGTGATTAAGGCGTCACTTTGGAAGATCCCTCTTTGCATTTCGATTTCAGCTATTTGTTGCCCATCAGCAGTCAGTTCAAGTCTCCATATTCTCATTCCATTTTCTATCAGTGTGATTATATGTGGAAACCTAGTATTTTGTACATCCTCAGGCATTCTATTATCCAAGCTTTCGGGATTCTATCATATGCTTTTTTATAGTTTATCTATACCATGGCCAAGTTCTTTTTTCTACTTTTGACCTCTTTATTATTATCATTATTTAATTCCTTGTTTAAGCACTGCAATATATCTTCGAGTTTTATTTCCAGCATCCATTGTTCTTAATCTTTGATTGCTCTAACTGGCATATTGGGCTTTCAATTATTATAATAGCTTCTAATTTAAAAATAATGCTTTTCCTTCTCTTTGTCTTTTTATGTATGTATGTATGTATGTATGTACTTATTTATTGTTGGGATTGATAAACAGCGTGTGTTAGGCGCTATGTAACTGGACCCCCACTGTCTTGTAAGTCAAGGTTCTTTAACCAAAGGCTAAGGGTAAGGTAACCCTAACAGAAACCTCCAGAGAATCTTAGATCCTGTCAGCTGCGGTATGCATGACCCACCAGTGGAATACGCTCTGGTGCCCAGCAACCTAAATTCCAGACATGGACCAAATAGCATTGGGGTAGAGAGGGCTCCCGTAAGCCGTGGTGAAGGCAATCCATCAAGGAGAAGCAAATCTCTGATTTAAAAAGCCACAAAGCAAAAAACCGGTACACGCATTCAGCTGGTCTGCAGTTTGACTTGTTGCTGGCTATCTTGCTCTTGCGTGTTGCTGGATCTCAACATTTTGAAACGAGAGAGTGACTTATCTGTCGTACAAAGCTAAAACTCTGCAATAACATCTTTGCACAGGTACTCCCTAAAACATTTGTCTTAAAAAAAACACTGTCACGATGGAAAAGTTGTGAAGTGTGAATATCTGACAGGTTAGAAGCATGTAATATCTGATCGGTCATCATTATATGTACATATGTATGATGTATATTTATATATGTATATGTGTATATACATGTATGTGTATACATATGTATGTATATGCGTATGTCATATGCTACTGGTACCATGTAACCCAGTACTACCTGCCTCATGGTTGGGTCACCGGCGACTAAACTGGTTCCCCCACCAGACTTGTTTGGTGAGGAGGGTGGCTAGTCTCCCTTAAGGATTAAAAACAAGACCTTCCAAAGGACGAATGAACCCTTTTTCGGGGTCAACGGCCAACTAGCACCGTGTGTGTTAGGGTATAGAGGGCTCCCGTAAGCCGTGGTGAAGGCAACCTTTCTAGGAGAAGAAAAATCTGATTTAAAAAAAGCATAAAGCGGGAGACCAGTACCCCCATTAAGCTGGTCTGCAGTTTAACTTGTTGCTGGCTATCTTGCTCTTGCTTGTTGCTGGATCTCAACATTTTGAACCGAGAGGGAGACTTAGCTGTCGTACAAAGCTAAGACTCTGTAACATTATCTGTGTATAGATACTCACTCAGGGTTTTGTCTATAAAAATGGTCTTGTGGCGATGGAAAAGTTGTTGCGCGTGTAGGCTTTAAATGCTGGAAGTATGTAATAATTGATCTCAGTGTCATGCCTGCTCGAGCGTGTGAAATCGCTGGTAGGACTAAAAATAAAAAAAAATAAAGTCATTTTTGGGCTCATGTACTTTAAGTGTCTGAGGGTGTGGCACTCGTCTGACAAGACGTTGCAATCATATATATATATATATATATATATATATATGTTTTGAGAAAAATAGAAAAACCGAATGAAATTATTAAAATAATCAACGTTTCGTCCTTATTTCAGAGGACATCTTCAGGATAATTGAAGTAAAAATGCAAAAAAAGAAAAAGTCATAGATCGTACGAAAAAGAGCACAGTTTTTTTAATCCTACCCATGTCGGGAAGGACAAACATATGTGTGCGTATGGGAATGTTGGGTTGTTCGATGTCTGTATATACACTTTTAAAAATGCGTAAAAATAAATATGTACATTTTTTCTCCTGTAAACTTATTCATTTTGTTGAAATATTTAAGGAAAAATGGTTAGCCAGGATCTGTTTTGATATTTTGTTCTTTCCTTAAATATTTCAACAAAATGAATAACGTCAACCACCGCTCGTATTTTTACATTCCTTATACATATATATATATATATATATATATATATATATATAGAGAGAGAGAGAGAGAGAGAGAGAGAGAGAGAGAGAGTGAGAGAGAGAGAGAGAGAGAGAGGGGTTATATATATGTGTGTATGTGCTTGTGTGTGTGTATGTATGTATACCAATGACCGTCTTCAGTGCCATGTCTGCTTGAAGATGCAAATCGCTTGCATGACTAAAAGTCATCTTTGGGCACATGGACTTTCAGTGACTGAGGGAGTGGCACTCGTCTGACAAGACGTTGCAATCATCAAGTATGTATGTATGTATGTATGTATGTATGTATGTATGTATGTATGACCATGCAAAAATTAAGCGTGATATCTAGAAGAAAAATTTATCAGTTCTGTAAAAGGCTTTTGTACTGAATCACGTCTATGATTTATGCGGTAAAATTACTTTATCTGGAGCTGTTCTAGCTAGCCACAAGCGAACACATTCAAATCGGTTTTTCTTTGTCGGGGAAACACTGTGGAGCACAGATGTTCTATTTGCTCTATGATCTTCAAATCAAAAGGAGATATGAAGCGTCATATAAATGCGCATAGTAAGGCAGAACCAGTTGACGTGTCTCGATCTCAGCTAAAGGGTGACCTCTGCAATAAACTGTGTAAGAGCAAGTCTGGTCTGAAGAGTCACCTTCGTTCTCATAGAAGTTAGAAACTGCTTCTTGATCTAATCTTCAAATTATGTATATATATATATGTGTATAAAAATAAAACCAAATTATTAAACGAAGAAAATTAAATCAAATATTTTAAAAAGTATATGAAAATGGATAAATAATCAACAATAAAGCAAAAGAAAAGATGGTCTTCTTCTGTCAGAAAGTGACGATCGACTATGTATGTACGTAAATATCTATTGGTATATATGTGCATATAGGAGTGTGCATGCGTGTGGGAGAAGAGAGGCAGGTAGATACGTATGGAATAAAGTAGAAATACAATTAAGTAAATAAAAATGAAATTAAAAATAAAGAATATCATTCGTTTACTTGTGTATATATTAACTAATGCTAGACATTAGAATCTACAGTAAGCGGTTAAATAAGTAAGCTTTACTTTTTATTGTTAATATAGCTTTGTTCAATAGAATTTCGACCTCTGTTGTAATTCGGTTTTGTTTTAATCTTTGGAATTTGGTTTTCTCTATATATACATATAGTTGTGTGTGTGTATATATATATATGTGTGTGTGTGTGCGCGCGTGTGTGTGTGTGTGTGTGCATGTACATTAACATGTGCCGGTATTGTGTGCGTATATATCTATATGTATATATGTCTGTGTATGTACACTTATGGGTGTATGCGTGTATGGGCGCACATATGCTTGTGCATGTGCGTATATGTGCGTGTGCGTACATACGTGTGAATATAGGTGTGTGTGTGTGTGCATGTGGGTGAGAGGGCAGGCGTACATAAAATCCAGACCAGCAAAGAAGACGTTAACCTTTAATCCCGTCATATACTTAGAACCATAATAAATTTATGATTCCAATGAGAATTGCAAGCTTTTGGTCAGAATATTCCACTTATCTGTCTATATCTTTGCATCATTCTCCATGTGTATGTGTACGTACGTCTATAAACATGTGTGCACGTATTCTATGTGTGTGCAGGTCTGTGTAGAATCATGTGTACGGGTGTAGACGTATATATGCGAGTATGTACGTAGAGGTGTGTCTACTTTAATATTTTATGAAAGGCTTGGTTTTGAATTAAGCCACACAAGTTGCTGGCGATTCCAAATCAAAAAAAAAAATATTAGGATGGTCGTATTCAGATGCATCTTAACCTCATTGGCTATATCCGTTCTTCCCTTGCTATGCCTGCCCTGCACCCATGTTTTGATAATTCACACTGAAGAAGTCAGAAGGGTCGGTAAAACATTTTGTGCTATCGAAAATAAAAACGCATTAGTTTGTTTCGACAGCCTTATGGATTTCTTCACGTCAACAAATAGGAAATAAAAACAGAAACGATATATACATTTATGTATTTTTCGTATTGATTTGTTTACACACACACACACACACACACACATACACACATACATAGACATATTTACAAGCATTACCCGATGTTAAAATACACTTTAATACGATTTTTGATTAGTGAAGATTTCGTATTTCTTATATAATATTGAACCCAATATATAGTAATGATTTAAAATGTTAAGAAAAAATTACTCGTGCGCCACCACTGAAAATCTAAACCAAAACGTTTGCGATTTACTTTTTCATTTGACGTAAATGCCTGAGCTATGAAGACATTTTCGCTGCAAGGTTATATTAGTTTTGGGACGATTCCAATATTTTTCCTAATTTCGATACAATAACTGATTCCTTACAAAATTCTCAATTCCGGTACAATTACCGATTCCGAATCTTTATAGATCTCTTAATATTCAACTATAGAGTTGTTACTTTTCCTGATTAATGTAAAACACATGTTTAATGTGCACATATTTTCTCAAATGTAAAAACCCACTTTCGGGAAGTGTATGTATATTATAATTTTACTGGTAGTTTAAAACCAATAAATATTTAACACTATAACTAACAGTGAACGTTTTTGCGTCAAACAAAATTAAATCTAAAAAACAATTAAAAGAATCGTTTTTGGCATCGGAAAATAGGCACAAATTTTTCCAATTCCAATACCGATTAACTGCCCCAACACTAATATATCTATCTATCTATCTATCTATCTATATATATATATATATATATATATATATATACAGAGAGAGAGAGATAGATAGATAGATAGATAGATAGATAGATAGATAGATAGATAGATAGATAGATAGATATATCATTTCATGTCTATAATAAGATATATTTTTTATCGATGGTCAATATTAACTTTAACAGTGCTCCATACCAGGAGTAGAGAAAGGGAGTAAGTTTACGAAAATATTATGTCGATTTAGCTACACAGAATATTCAGCGTTTTATGCCCGTAAGTAATCGTCAGGCTAAAATGTACTTCATTTATGTTATCTATTGATACGCGGTGTTTAGATTAGCTATTTGTTTTTAATTACATTTTACGGTAACTCACGAGTAACAAAATATTTTTCGTCTCTCTTTAACCCTTAATTCTTTTCTATTTTTTTAACATGGAGTCAAGTTTCTCGCATTTTGTTTTATTAACAAGTTTGTCCCTAGTCGTTAATAGCTGTCAAAGGTCACTGATTTCTCTCTACTTTATTTTAGCAATTGTCACTAAGAATGATAAAACGCCATCCTGTCAGATATACACTTATTACCATTGAGTTGCGCATGCGCTGCGTCTGCAATGGCATTCAACACAAAATTCGGATCAGCTAAAAGAAAACGATTTTTTTTACTTACCATCACCTCGAACAAGGCATATATTTACTAATTAGGGCCATGACAAAGAAAGATTAATAACGTGATGGTTTACGTTATATTTGAATTTCTGCATATCAGCATAGGCAGGGAAGCAGGTAGCAGGAAGGGAATTCCTGTTCGAGGGAAGAAACTATTGAACTAGAAAGTTTTCTGGCATTTAGGGATCTCAACAGTGAAGGGGTGTGATTTTGTTGCTATGCGCGTCTGTCGGAGGATATGTACGTCGATGGGCACAAGTGCAACGAGTTCATCAGAACACATTCCACTAAAATATCTGTAAAACAGGTACATGGATACATACTCGTGACATTGCGACCAATTTTCATCCAATTGTTTCCATCGAATCAGTCCTCTGTATTATGAGCATCATTTCCGTTTTCGTTTGTTTGAACTTTGCTACTTTGAACACTCGTAATCGATTTTAATCATTATTCTTTTCATTCGCCATTTTCATTCGTCATTTTCTCAGTTTCTCGTTCCTCTTAGTCATTTCCTTTTGTCTTTAATCTCTACCTTTGTCATGTTCTTTTAGTAATTTGTTGACGCTACACGTGAAATTAGAAAAGACCGATTTTCAGATTTTCTTCTCTTTATCATTTTCTTCATTTGCCGCATTCTCCTCTTGCTTTCATTTGTCACGCAATCGTGGAAGAGAAGACATTCTTTTCATCATCTGTCCTTGACGAATAATACACATTTAACGAAAGCCATTTCACTATTGAAGTCAAACTTACCAAAACGAAACAACTGGAGTCAATGACCAAGTTATGGCGGACAAAACTGGTTGATACTAACTGCACGCTTTATAAATTTGTTGTGCCTCAAGAAACTGATTTGAAAATCAAATGAAATTTATAATACCTTTAACTCTCATCAATTATTTCTTTTATATACATATATATATATATATATAGAGAGAGAGAGAGAGATAGAGAGAGAGTGAGAGAGATAGATAGCATGATAAATAGATAGATAGATAGATAATAAGCTTCATATGATGATTAAACTATTCAACAAAAGAACGTGAGATACAGAAAAAAACTCTTTAGGCCATGATCTTCCAAAGCTTATACTTCTCATCAGAAGTGAAAAAAAAAGTAATATTATATGTATACGCATACAAATTCACACACACACACACACACACGCACACACACACACACACACACATATATATATATATATATATATATATATATATATATATATATATATATATATATTTAATGTAGATAGAGGATAAAAACTACTACGCTAGATAAAAAACGATTTTATTTATGAGATTGGAAAGTTTACGCTTCTTTGCTTATTCGAGGTGGAGGCGAAAGTAAAAAAGGTGTGGACGAATGCTAAACACCATGAACGGTAAAATAAACGTTTTCTGGCGGAATTTTATCTACTCGATAAATCTTATTTGATTGAAGTGTATCGTAAAATAGAAAAAAATCAATTGTTTAAAGAAAAATCTATATAAAATATAATTTAGAAATCGAATTCAATCGAAATCAGTATCTATTTCGCGCAGAAAGTTTTATATTATTAAATGTCTGCAAACAGATGATAATAGAGAAGCAAAGATGACAGAAAATGTAAGTGATGTTTTGGTTAATAAGGCAATAATAGTGTTGTCATTCTATGTATTCTATTATAGTAGAACAATAGTGTTGTCATTCTATGTAGTCTATTATAGTAGAATAATAGTGTTATCATTTTATGTATTCTATTATAGTAGAATAATAGTGTTGTCATTCTATGTATTCTATTATAGTAGAATAATAGTGTTGTCATTCTATGTAGTCTATTATAGTAGAATAATAGTGTTGTCATTCTATGTAGTCTATTATAGTAGAATAATAGTGTTATCATTCTATGTAGTCTATTATAGTAGAATAATAGTGTTGTCATTCTATGTAGTCTATTATAGTAGAAGTGTGAAAGGCGTGCAATAATCACTTTCAATATAAATATTTAAAGACGGCTTTGTGGTTTTAAATGCTTACGAGTATTACTGTATTTCTATTGTATAATATTCCGAGAATTTGAGAGTACTTGAAGGGTGACTTGTATATCTATCTATCTATCCATCTTCCATTTATATATATCCATATATCTATAATCTTATAAATTCGTTTTTCTTTTGTGTGTATTGATATTCATATTAAAAAAAAAACTTTTTCTATATCTTAAAAAGAAAATACAATTTTCTTTCATGTGGGCTGTGGAATTGCATTCACTAGCAAAAGATCTAGCTAATTTGCATATTCTTTTAAACATTCATTTTAATTAATTCCCTATTAGTTTTTTTTTCGGTTTTCTTGTGGGATGATAATGTTTAGTTAACTCTTACGTGTAATTATATTCATGCAGATATTCTACATGATTTATACTTGCGTGATATTTGCGTAAAATCTTTACAGTAAACAAAAATTATTTCCATATATATTTATGTATACGTATATATTTTTGTTTAATCTATTAGTCTATCTATCTATATATCTATAAAGGATAAAGTGTCTGTGTGTCTGTGTGTGTACATTTCCCTACGCAATAACTCTGTACATTTTAAGTCTACATACGCAAAATTGGATATACAGCATACTGAGATTTGGGAAAATCTACGCGATCGGTTTTCAGCCGGAAATTTGGCTGTAAAGGGGGCAAAGTTCAACGATTTGACATTTGAGAACCCTACCAAATGCCTCCGGTAATTTTGTGTCTAAACACTTGAAATTTTAGATATAGGTTCCTTGGACATGGATCTAACTTAATCATCTGATTGAGCCCAAAACAATAAATGTGAAGGGGTCATAATAGGGGTCAAAGTTTAAAAAAATTTGACGTCTGTGGTTTCTACCAAATTACTCAGTAAAATTTCTGGTCTAAACATTTGAAATTTTACATAATGGGTATTCAGAGATAGGGTTTGGGTCAGAAATTTTAGTTACCAATCTATAAATGTATGTACTTGCATGTCTGCCCAACACTTTCGACAGATGGAACGGATTTTCTCAATATCAGTATCATTTTGAAGTTCGACCTTTCAGACAACAAATATCGATAAATTGGCTAAAAAAAATTAATATGTTCACCCTAAACTGGGCACTTTTTTCAGTGGGGGTCTATATTTCGCCGATATTTCTTCATGTAATCCTCTCCTTTCGATTGTCTAGCCTAAATTTTAAAAAAATCTCACTTCCGGCTTGGCGGTGGTCGTAACAGTATAGATGACATGTTTTCCCCCGTTTTTTTCCTCCTTTACGGTACGGGTTCGAGCCTGCCTTCCTACTACCACTTTTTTTTTGCTCAATATACACATCCAAACACCCGGGCAACGCCGGGCTAAAATGCTAATACAAGAATTTGGTCTCTTGAAGTCCACGCCCGCATTAGTATTATGTCTCTTTAGAAAATGTAGATAATACATAATAATGTTTGCAATTTCAAGATGGGAGACATCAGGAAATAAAGTTGCATAAAAATAATTCCAAGTGTCGACTGGCTTTTCCTCCGGATGGAAGAAATCTTCATTGCAGCTTTTTCACACCCGTCAACGAAAACAAACCGACGGAAAGGTTTGTACCCTTATTAATTTGATGTACACCCACAAAAATATGTTATCCGTTCTTGTAAAAAAAACTGTTCGTTAAGGTACAATTAATATTTCATTTTAATTGGTATTTCCATGTTTCTCAAACGAACAGTATATATCGACTAGATGACACGAGCCGCTGCACACACACACACACACACACACACACACACACATACACACACACACACACACACACACACACACACATATATATATATATATATATATATATATATATATATATATGATTGCAACGTCTTGTCAGACGAGTGTCACACCCTCAGACACTTAAAGTACATTAAGTCGTGCCTGTTACAGAGCGTGGTGTCGTCAGCATACATACCCATCTCACAGACAATTTTGTCAGGGATGTCATTTATGAATATTAAGAATAGCAGAGGTCCAAGGATAGACCGCTGAGGCACTCCCGCATTTATATCATTGTTTAGATGTCAAGGACAACCTGGATTTTTCTCTTATCCAAGAAGGATCTAATTATGTTATGTATTCTTCCAGTGATGCCGTATGATCTGATTTTCTTGAGAAGACCCTCATGACATACCCTGTCAAAAGTCTTAGATATATCTAGAGCTACCGCTCTACCCTCCCTCGCTTTGTCCAGTGACTGGTATATACGGTCTGAGATTACAGTTAGGATGTCTGCTGTGGAATGGGCTTGCCTAAATCCATATTGTTGGTCAGTCAGAAGTTTAGCATCTGTAAGGTGATGGACTAGAGCTTGGTTAATTATGGTCTCAATATTTTGGCGAAAAGTGAGAGGAGGCTAATGGGGCAATAATTTACTGGGTCAGTTCTTTCGCCAGAATTCTTGAAAAGTGGCACTACAGAAGCAGTTATCCAGCAGGCAGGATATCAAGATTCATTAAGGCATTTGTTCTAAAGTTTGGAGAGAACTGGAGCTACTTCGGCGACGAATTTTTTTAATAGCACAGCTGGGATGAGATCAGGTCCACATGCTTTTGCAGTGTCAAGCTTTCTTATGATAGCATGCACCTGAGAAGGGGTGATTTTCAGATCATCTAGTGTGACGCCTGTCTGCAAAGGAAAGTCAGGTAGGGGCTGGTTAGCAGAGTCCAGTATGGAGTTGGGGGCAAACCGTCTGGTAAGCAAGTTAGCTTTCTCAGTTGCTGAGCAAACAACCTCATGATTGTTGGATAGTGAGGGAATTGTTGATTGCCTATTATTTACTACACTGTTGTAGATTTTCCAGTCTCGGGTTCCTAATTTCTGTGCTTCGATGCGTTTTTGGGTGATTTCAGTAAATTCTTTCTTAACTGTTTCTATTTCTTTCTTACAGTTATTTCTGGTTTCTATGTACTTCTGTCTGTTTGAACTGGACTTATGTCGGTTAAATCTGCGGTATGCATGCTGCCTTTGCGCTATGGCAGCTGCACAAGTTGAAGTGAACCATTGGGGAGAGTGGGGTTTGCTATATATATAAACGCATCATAGTTAGAGCACGACTACATGAAATACGCGTATATACACGCAATATCCACACTACACAACACACTAGAGGCGATACGGCCTGTATAAATACGGAGGTTTAGACGTTTAGATGTTTAGAACATGCATTTACCTGTAAGTATATATATATATATATATATATATATATATATATATATATATATATATATATATATATATATATATGTATGTATGTATGTATATATTTTTTTTTTATTTATTCAATTTTCACCCCAAACAAGGCACAGTGCCACTTTGAAGCAGGGGGCTACTATTAGGGAATTAATTAGCGGGGTCATTATGAAGGGAGAAGAGTAGAAAGATGTTTGTTAACATTACACTTGAACTTCTGCATATCATTGCAGTTGGGAAAGCAGAATCCCGGAAGGGAGTTCCAAAGACCCGCAGTTCTGGGGAAGAAACTATTGGAGTAAAAGGCTTTCTTGCACCTAGGGATCTCCACTGTAAAGGGATGAGACTTAGTAGCTTGTCGGGTTTGTCGGGGGTAGTTACGTCGGGAAGGTACAAGTGTTTGCAGTTCGTCAGAGCATTCACCATTAAAGTATGTGTAGAACAGGCAGAGGGATGCAACATCTCGTCGATGGGACAGAGGTTGAAGCCTAGATGACAGTTCAGGACCTATCAGGTTGGCGACTCTTTTTTGAACCCTGTCCAGGAGCGAGATACAAGCAGCAGATGCACCAGCCCAGATGTGACAACAGTACTCCATACATGGGCGAATGGTTGCCATATAGAGGTATAGGATACTGGCAGGCGTAAGTAGCTTTCTAGCACGGTAGAGGGAGCCAACCTTCCTTGCAGCAGCCTTGGCAATGCTCTCAATGTATCTATTCCAGTTCATATTCCCTGCAAACATTAGGCCGAGGAGTTTAAAAGAAGTACTTTCAGGCAATGTGTTCTTGGTCATTGCTATTGGTGGTAGAGAAGGTTTCTTGTAGTTATTGAAGGAAACAAGCTTAGTCTTAGTAGCATTGAATGAGACCAACCATTTTTGTCCCCATTCCACTACGGATTGGAGGTCATCCTCTAGTGGTTCTGCCATTTTCTTGGGTATGTGTTCATTTGTTTTCCCCTCATATCTGTTATAGAAAGTGGTGTCATCGGCAAATATACCCATCTCCGAAACAATATTATCAGGGAGGTCGTTTATGAATATCAGGAACAATAGAGGTCCAAGGATAGACCCCTGAGGCACTCCCGCATTTATGTCATATTGTTTGGATGTACGTCCGTCGAGGACAACTTTGATTTTTCTATTACTTAAGAAGGATTTAATTACGTTATGAATTCTTCCAGTGATTCCATATGATCTAATTTTCCTTAGAAGACCATCGTGCCATACCCTGTCAAAAGCCTTAGATATATCAAGGGCCACCGCTCTACCCTCCCCTGTTTTATCCAATGAACGGTATATACGTTCAAAAACTACAGTTAAGATATCTGCTGTTGAACGGGCTTGCCTGAATCCATATTGTTTGTCAGTCAGGAGTTTAGCAGCTGTTAGGTGCTGGACTAGGACTTGATTAACTAAGGACTCAAATATTTTGGCGAAAAGCGGGAGGAGGCTAATGGGGCGATAATTTAATGGGTCAGTTCTTTCACCAGAATTCTTGAAGACTGGTACCACAGAGGCGGTTTTCCAGCAGTCGGGAAAACAAGATTCGTTAAGGCATTTATTGTAAAGTTTGGACAGAACTGGAGCAACCTCGGCAGAGCATTTTTTTAATAGCACAGCCGGGATGAGATCTGGTCCACATGCTTTAGAGGTGTCTAGGTTTTTATAATAGCATGTACCCGAGAAGGGGTGATTTTCAAATCGTCAAGTGTGGCGTCTGTTCGCAGAGGAAAATCAGGGAGTGAGTGGTGTACCGAGTTCAGTGTGGAGTTTGAGGCAAACCGACTGGCAAGCAGATTAGCCTTGTCAGTTGCCGTGCAAGCAACCTCTATGATATATATATATATATATATATATATATATATATATATATATATATATATATATATATATATATAAACTCTTTTTTGGGTACAAAATTTAATTGTGACTAAATATAGACCAATTAACATGTTGATTTAAAAAATGAAAAATTAAAATAGCTAGCTAACCGTGTATCGTTACTCGCTCAACAGAGCTAAATCAAGGAAAACTATGATAAAAAAATTTTCATGAATATGACGGGTGAAAGAAAAAAATCACTATAAAAAATAAATAAACGACGAAAAAATAACATAAAAATCAAATTAAGTCCGAAGAGATTTTCTTTTTGCTTGCAAAGGGAGGTCTCAAGGACTTGATAAAAATGGTTTCTAGAATTTTTAGATGAAAGGGCGAGTGCGATCTGATCAATATTGTAAACATGTCAGCACAGAAATTCGTGGCACACGTGCGGTTATATATGAGGTGCTTGCAAATCGAGGAACCATATGTATTAATCAATACATACGAGGGTGAAAATTTGGATAACGAATCTTTGATGGTACGTGTTGTTTTAAACGAAAATCCAATTCATGCGATGTCCGCAAACACAGTGCTCACTGCATCTACATTTGAATAAATAAATAATATAATTATAGTGGAAGGAAGAACAACTTTTGCAAATGGACGACAACATAAGTCTAGTTGGAAAAAACAGCACGCGTGTTCGATGCAAAATAACACCAGACAAATAGATTTGCTTAGCAAATCGGTCACTGATATTACCAACCAAGGTAGACGAAAATAAACTAGACATCTATTGACTACAGTTTCCTTAGATTTTTAAAAATTGGAAACTTTCTTATTCATAGTAGATTAAAAATGTCTAAGGATTAGTCATTATTGTAAAGGATCTTAGTAATGAATTTAAGTTCGTTATCCATGTTGGCATCAGACAAATCATCAAAACCCTATGAGTTAATGTCTAAATTATTTGGGTTTTTTTTAATTTGTAGGACAAAATGACTCCCAACGTGTACAGAGGCCAGTAAATGTTGGTTTACGATAAATGGCAGTAAGAGAATATGAAGAAGTCTTGGAAACAGGAACATCTGAAAATGGAAGAGCAGAATTGGTTTCTTTGTCTACTGTAAACATGAAAGCTGGATGAACATTATTATGGGACGCAAAAAAGCATCCGCTTTCGTCTTGTTGTCGAATAGGCAAAATAGCACCAGTTTTTGTGAGTAATCTCTGATGATGATCTGTGTCAGAACTTGAAATAGTAACATGTATAAATAATAATAATAATAATAATAATAATAATAATAATAATAATAATAATAATAATATGTGTGTATATATAATTTTGTCTTGTTCTTTACCTATATATATGCATAATTTATGATAACTAAAATTTCATGATTTGTTTAAATTATTTAGGAAAACAATAATCGAAAAAAAAAACTCTTACTCTATGGCTATATATATGAAATTCATCAAAATTTCATAGAAGAGGTAAAAATATCAAGTTATTTGGTTTGTTTGGCTTTTTTTTACATGGAAGTCACCACTTATCAAGACCCGGAGGCCACTCAGGGATAAGGGTTATTACGTGTACAGTAATCAATAAGGCAATATCATAGTAATCGTTAGTAATGGAGATCTGATAACGTGTCTTACTTAAGGGGGCGGTTTATCAGGAATTTGTTTATGCTGGCCTTGAAGACATCCAAGTTGTAGTCAGGTGGAAAACAGGCAAACGGAAGAGAGTTTCACAGGCGTGCACTTCATCAAGTTTTATAATAAGAAAAGTATCTCAGTTTACAATTTTTTTTATGAAGTTACATGGCAAGTGTATATCCCTTTTAAAATGACTTACGGCTAGAATCCTCATTACAATATTGAAAAAAAATCATACGTGATAATGATAAGTGTAATAGTTAAGGTAAAAATTTAATGAAACCTTAAGAATAAATTAAAATTCAGCAAATGTTGCTATGTTGATATCTTATGACAATACATCTAATATTAATGTTAATCCGACATATATTTTACATTGGAAATGGTGCTAATATTATTGCTAGAGAATTGATAGAGAGAGAGGGGGGAGGGAGGGAGATGTGTGAGTTATAGTGTAGACATGTTGACCGGAAATCAAGATCAGCTGATTTGATTGCGTGTGAGTCATGTGATCAGGTTAGCTGAATCGAGAAGATTTGGTTGGGACTTGGAAGAGAGCGGACGGCTTCGCTGTTTTCTCCTCCCCTTCGCTGGGGGGGGGACGAACGCTGACGTGGTAAAATAAGACCTGGAAAGAGAAACAACACAAGCCAAATTCATTTTCCAATCTTCTGCGAACAAACTGGATGGTGAATAAAAAATTTATAGAACCAATTTCTTGTCTTGGAGTGAAACAAATCTTCGTCCCCAAAAACAGGTATCAAGTCTCCCTCCCAGACGAGAATTTCCAGATAGACCAACGAAATGGTAGAAGATATGTTGAAGATACATGACATGTCACACACATATTCACACTTAACAGCATATGAACATATGTAATAGAAAGACCACTAGACGATCACACACACAACGACATTAACTCTGATAAGATAATCAAACACTCAATCCTTTGATACGACAACGTAACAATCCTTTATAACATTATGACTCTAAACTCCTTTAAAATGCAACACATAAAATGAGATTTTTTGAATATTTATTAATTTACACTTAATATATGTTGTTAATACAGGATGAAAAAATAAAATTATCGCCCTAGAAAAATGACATGATTCCATTTCTGTTTAATGAAAACCGGTTTTCTATTTTTTTTTTTTTTTTTGCAGACTATCTATTAGGTGACCAGTTGTGTACGAATCTCAAGATTGATAGGAGTTTTTTATCATGCCTAAAAGTGGAAAAATGTTAAACGAGCGAGATCGAAGATGCACCAATGTACATCTGCAGCTATCTACTGATCCACGTTATGAAGATGCACCAATGTACATCTGCAGCTATCTACTGATCCACGTTATGAAGATGCACCAATGTACATCTGCAGCTATCTACTGATCCACGTTATGAAGATGCACCAATGTACATCTGCAGCTATCTACTGATCCACGTTATGAAGATGCACCAATGTACATCTGCAGCTATCTACTGATCCACGTTATGACAACAGGACGATTTCCAGCACTATCAAAATGCAAATCCGGACTGTTTAACGCTTGAGGGCACAGCTCAATGAAGTTTCCGGTCATGTTTAAGGTCTTTGGTGTGGTTTCAAGTGGGGTCACATCATGCCACCTCACATTTTCGAAGCTTGGCTTCGCAATGAGTGCTACACCTTTGTACCCTTCTCGCAATTTCTCTCTACCTCCCCCCCGTCATGAATTTGCTGGACTACTTCGTTTAGTCATAAGTCGAGAGCATCACCAACATAACCTCCCACAACACCAAAGTCAGCCTGTTCGCTGCTATCCGCCGAGTATTCGCCGAGTATTCGCCGAGTATTCGCCGAGTATTCGACTGTACCGAGGTGGTTATTGAGGGTTAAGGCAGTTTCGTTAAATAGATGTCAGCACTACTACTTTTTCAAGTTTCCTAAATTGATTTTTTCAATAAAAGTTTTTTTTTTAAATAAAGCTGTAGTATTGTTTTCTTTAGGGCGACAAATTTATCGTTCATCAGATTTGGGTGTCTGAATTTTTACGAAATGCTTCACTGTCTTCTGTGTCGTCTTTGCATTATAAGTAATTAAACTAAATATATCCTACATTAATAATCCTTATGCTAGAATTTGTGCTAAAAATATACAATGTTCAGTTAGATATTTTCGAAATAATTTATTTTAGAAATAAATCCACTATACACATATACCTAAATTTCCGTGTGTGTGTGTGTGTGAGAGAGAGAGAGAGAGAGAGAGAGAGTATGAAAAAAGATGGGAGCTTGTATTGAGATAACGGATCGAAAGCGAAAGTGTATTGTCTGGTTGGTTCGTTTCTCCCAGAAACTAATAACCTTTCTCTTCAGTTATTTATTTGCGCTTATATAAAACATTTATTAAGCTATTTACTACTTTAATCGCCGATGCCACCGACAACGACGTCAACTTGACTCATAATTATCGAATGACTTATTTATCTGTCTACAAGTCGTCAAGCATCAGCTAACTTTTATAAGTGATGAAATTAATTTTTCTCTTCGACTTTCGCATACGCATTAAACCCGTTATTTTTTCATCTTTCGCGACATCAACTCTACATAGTAAAAACATATATTTAACAAATCTTTACTTCTTTCTATTTTGCCGCAATGATTTATGTACAAGGTATCCTCAATAAGTTTCCAAACTTTTTTCGTATGAGCACTTTTATTGATAATACATACATAAAACTCCAGTTCTCTTCGACGTAATCTCCTCCGGCTGCAATGCACTTTTTGTACCGTTTCAACAATTTCTGCAAGGCTCCATGGAAATTCTCTTGTAAGAACGTGTTAATGATCTTCATCACAAGCCTCGTTCATCTCGCTCAATTGTCTTACAGTGACAGCCTCTAGGGTTTTCCCTGAGCTTGGGGAATAATCAAAAGTCACGGGGAGCTAGGTCTGCACTATCGGGAGGGTGAGGAACTGTCTTGATGCCCATGACAATGTCTTTATTTCCATGGCTTCTCTGGGTACCCTTGGGACAAACTTCGCGTAAATCTGCCGCATTTTTAATTCCTCACGAATAATTGGGTTTGCAGTTCACACACTTGTGCACATATTGTCTCTACAAACACACAACGGTTCTTATCCATGAAATTCTTTATTTTGGCCAATTAACTTCCATACTCCGCCCACAACTCTTATCATCCCTCACAAACTCCTTAACTTCATTGAATCCCTTATGCAACTAAAATCTGATGATAAAAAGTTGATGCTCGATGCATGCAAGATGGCACTAAAACGGTCTGATGCATTTCATACATATATGTGGCATTTCATACATATATGTGGCATTTCATACATATATGTGGCATTTCAAGTTTAATGCTATTGCATATCTTTCTTCTAAATGTCTCCACTTCCAGATTGCATTTTTGAAATACACCAGCTGTGATAATCATGCTTTAGTAGGATATATTCCAATTCCTGCTGTAACTGTTTATTAGTCCCTGAAATCATAAGAAAATGGCTGGTCATCTCATAAGATGTATAACAATAACATACTAAATTTTCAAGAGCCTCCGACAAATTAAAATGCCTGTACAAAAATGTGGAAACTTAGTAAATGCATCGCGTATGTCCCTATCTATAGTCACTTGTTCTCTTTCCATTACCGCAAATATAATGTTTTTTTTTTCGTATATATATCTATAATATGTCTGTCTGTATATGTATATCTATAATAATGTCTGTGTGTGTGTGTGTGGTCACGAATAGGCTCCTATATGGTTGACTATTTTAAAAAACATATTACATATAATGATAGATGTACCGAGACACAGGAATGGGTATGCTTGATTTGGCAGAACGGTGGTTCATTAAAATTGTGGGGTCTGCGTTCACGCCTGGTTCACAAAGTATGAAAATAAAAAAATTAAAAATGAAAAGAGAAACGTTTACAAGAGTTTTTGATATAGATATACATAAGAATACTTTGATAAGTATGTTTTAACTTAAATAGGGATGGTATAATAAAATAAAATCGTTCTTTCTTTAATCAGTCTAAATATAAAAACGACCTAGTGGCAGCGTCGTTATCTTTACATTGCATGTTCGAGCCGAGATATCATGTACATTTTTTTTGATTTTCAAAGTTTTAATATTTAAACAGGGTTATCTTTACCATTTTTTAAAAAATATTTTTTCATCACATTCGCTGTTTTTGTTTTTGTTTTTCCGATTTTTAAAGAATTTTTATCATCTAAAAATGTTTATGTATGACATTTCTTTTCGTTCGCTTATTCTTTATTTTGCATCACGTTCGCTGTTTTTTGTTTTGTTTTTGTTTTTTTCCGATTTAAAGAAGTTATATTTAAACAGGTTACCCCTACATACCCCATCACATCCGGGCAACTGAATTGGGTCATATTGTCTGTCTATAAAACACGGCGTTTGTCGTACAATTTTTTTATTTATTTATTTATTTATTATTATTATTATTATTATTATTATTATTATTATTATTATTATTTTTAATTATATCTTTTGTTTTGAAATTAACACTGAGTTTATTATATGATGTCAGATCTGGATTCCCCTGTAGTCTGAGTTTGACTTCATTTTTTATATGTACTTTTCAGTTATATAAAATAGAATATTTATTTCTTTAATTTATATCCTAATAATAAGTATTTAAGCTTATTATCAGAAGAAAGTTGAAATTATAGAGGATAGGAGCGACGAAATCCGTTCGAAATGAGGAATGGCAGAAAAGGTACCAGTAGATAGGTGAGAAAAAAAGATGGAATTATTTTCAAAATAAGACGCTAGAGAAATTACGACTGGTAAAAGTATGTATTTTGAGAAGGAAAAAATATGTAAATCAAAATTGTATCGACCCTAACCCTAATCCTAATCTTATATATAAGCCGAACGGTTTGGCAATCGTTCGTTGTTCCAAGTTTCGATAATCCACAGCTGATATATAACCGATGCTTATAGTGACGCAACAGAGTAAGTTACACACACCAAAAACACTTAGACCACCAGTGTAATATCAAATATTGATGGAACACCAGAAGCAGTTCTGTAAACCTAGGAAAATATTTTAGTTTTTATGTTGATCAAACCATTCGAAATGCATGAAGAAAGCACTGATCCTCAACATTTCTAAAAGAGTCTCAGAACTTTCTAAGAATGAGAATCTTTTTAAAAAAAACAAGGAATACTACAATGAGGCCCTTAGGAGATCAGGATACAACGGAAAAATTGAATATAACAGTAACAATAATAGTAACCATAAAACCAACTGCGTAATCTCGTACAAGATGGTAATGAGAGCTAGAAAAAAAACAAGACCAATAAGGAAAACGTTGAAAATAATCATAAGAATAGAAACGGAAAGGGGGAAATAATAGCAGCAAAACAGGGAAGGATGAGGGTGGTACCATGCATAAGAGAAATAGACGCAAGAGACAGGTTTGGTTCAATCCACCATTCAGGAAGCACATCAAAAATAATATACCTAAGAAATTCTATAGAATAATAGACCAAAACTTCCCCCCGGATAATAAACTAAGCGAAATAATAAATAGAAACTCTGTAAAATTATCTTTCTCCAGAAACTTACCTAACACTATAATTAGCTCCAACAATAGCAAAATAGGAACAACAACGAACTAGCATCAAACGAAAACATACCAAACAGAAAATGTAATTGCAGAATACCTGAAAATTGTCCGTTGGATGAGAAATGTCCAACTTCGGAAATAGTGTACAAATGCGAGATAAAACCGATAACTCTAAGAAGATATATCTGGGAGCCACGGGAACAGTGTTTAAGGACAAAAAAGGACCTGGGATATAAACTAATAGAGATGGCGTAAACGTAAGCAGGGGAGCACAAAAATAAACATTAGAAATAAAAACAAAGAGAAAAATACCACTGCATTAGGTGACTGGATTAGGGAACTTAACAGAAATAATGTAAATTTTGAATTAAAATGGTCAGTAGTGGACAGAGGGGAGGACTACAGCCCTGGGAAATTAAAAAGGTGCAATCTATGTTTATTGGAAGCCTTCTACATTGTGAACTCCAAAGAGGAAATGTTGAATAAAAGACTTGATGCCATACAGGGATGCCTTCATAGAAATAGATTTCTGCTATAACGCCTTAAATGTAAATGAGGCATAACCTTTTTACAACAATAAGAATCATCGGACGCCAGGATTATATTTTAATGTAGAGTTAAATAGGTAGAACTGTTACAATATAAATGGAGTATCCAAATCTAACATGCGAATATAGCTTCCTTTCTTCTTAATCGGGCAAGAAATTCAAATAAAATATATAGCCTATCTAAGAATGTGTTTTTTTACTCCATAACGGCAATCATTATTGTATTCAGTCGTAGCAGTATTAACGGTAAAATTAGTAACACCCTCTTCGAATCAATAAAACAACTCAGCAATTAATCTAGTTTTTATTAAAAATTAAATTAGCAACTTGTAAGAATAGTAATTAGAGGGCATATAATAATTTATTTATTTAGACAACCCAAGAACACAACGCATGAACTATATGACAGGAGCAGCACAAGTGATTAATAACAGATGCGGGCTAAACACATCTCATTCCTTTAGATCAAAAACATGATTTATATACTTAATTGTTAAACAAGCCATTTTAGCACGTTCTGGACCCATCTGATTAAATTAGTTATTAAATCATAGTCGCCTTCAAGTAATCAATGAACCGAAAACACAAACAGCCTGAATTACCTCCCTTTAACCATTATAAGAAACAAAATCGACTCAGTTTCAAACAGAATAAACTAGCAGTACCTGACAACTTAATTTGATTATTTCCCTTCAAATCATCCCAAGCAACGACACAAAAACATTTTTCAAGTAGAATAACTATGAATTTTCAGACAGTAAATAGATTAAAACACTTCACCCGAAATGTCCTAAAAGGTATATATATTTAATGCACCCATTTTACTTTATTCTCATATTCAATCAAATTCTATACATGAAATGGTGTTATATCCATGTATCAATAAAACGATAATCTATAAACATTACTTGCCAGTAACCGTAACATCTTTACAAGGTTGTTACGAACATAATATAAATATAGATACCAGATTTAAAAAAATTCTTTTTACAAAAAATCAATCATTGGGAAATAAAGGAATTTAGGAACCCAACAAATGTGATATATTTTTTTAATTCTTTTTTAAATGGCTTAGCGCTCCCCGTAGAAACTTCACATAGCTCTGTCCTTAAATAAGGATACGAAAATTAGGCGATACATTAATATTTAAATGGGCTTTTCTGTAACCACAACCAAGGTAAATGTTTCTCCCATGTTTCTCCCGTTAGGGATCCCACATCTTTTTCTTTCTATTAAAAAAATGCTACATTGCCAAAAGTGTGTTCATTCATAAAGTCTGAAGAAATGCTAGTTTTTTTTTAAATTTTCAAACGATATAATGCTTGAAATTGTCGAACTGGACATTGAAACAATTGTAACATAAAATGAAATACACTTTTCGTTGCCACCAACACCTTGCGTTGAAGTCTTGATTTTGCACACACAGTATATATATATATATATATATATATATATATATATATATATATATATATATATATATATATATATAATTATTACTATAATAATTAAATTTTCAAAATTAATTTTCAATAAATCAAAATGCAAATATATAAAAAACTAATCATAGAAGGGGGTGATAATTAGTCAAATGGATTTATCCTTATCTTATAAATACAAATACTGGTAAATTAAAAAGTACGTCCATTTTGAATTTGGAAATAGATGAATCTCACAGGTAAGGAATTTATTTTTATATAACATGAATAGGCTAGCTAAATTAATTAGGAATAGGACACTAGATCTAATATCTGGAATATTTTTCTCCTTAAGATATAAGGAGGTGGTGTTTGATCAATACTTCTGGGGAGAAATGATTTAATAAACTGTTTTGTTTTTAAATCTCCCGAAACAGTGTTTCATGGTAAACAACTGATGATTCCTTAAATTAACATTAGTACTATAGTGAATTCGAGAGAGCAAATTGATGCATTGATTACAGGTGATTACTTACTGACTAAATACTTTTCTAACGAATGATAAAAAATATAAAAATTAAATAAGTTTTTTTATATTTATATAGATTTAAAGGTTAAAAAAACTTCCAAGACTATATATACATATATATATATATATATATATACACATATATATATATATACATATATATATATACTAGCAAAAGTACCAGTGGTTGACTAGGTTCAAAAACACCCTACAGAAAATGGACTCTGATTTATGAAAGTATGATAGGTTATGAAAAGGAAGGGTTGTAAAGAGATAGCTTCGGATTTGGGGGTATCAAAACCAAAGCAAAATATAATGAAAGTAAAAATGAAATAGATAAACCCCATAATTTATTATACCATACCTGTTCACACTGAAACACTTATTACAATATTCTTTGGACCTATATTAAAAAACCTTGTTAAACTTTGTGACATATTTCCATTCTATGGAGGCCAGGCGTGAATGAACCCCCCCATAATTTTATTATACCATATTTCTTCAAACTGAAACATAATTATTAAAGTATACTTACGCAGATAGATATAGTCTTTATTAACGTTTGTGCCTATTTCAATTCTATGGAGGCCAGGCGCAAACGCAGACCCCACAATTTTTTATACAATCCCTATTTAAGTTAAAACATACTTATCAAAGTATTCTTATGTATATCTATATCAAAAACACTTGTAAACGTTTCTTTTTTTAATTTTTAAATCTTTTATTTCCATACTTTGTGGACCAGGCGCGAACGCAGACCCCACAATTTTACTGAACCTCCATTCTGCCAGATTAAATCTACCCATTCTTGTGTTTCGATACATCTTCTATCATTATATGTAATCAGTTTTTTAAAATAGTCAACCATATAGGAGCCTATTCGTGACCAGTCACACACACACACACACACACATTCAGCTTTATATTATATATATATATATATATATATATATATATATATATATATATATATATATATAAATCTGGGGGGTTTACGTATTGATATTCATATTAGTAACAGTTTCTTTCTATTTGTATTCATTTGCATCGACCTGGAAGCAAAATGTGACACAAGGTCATATTTAATATGGGAAAAATCCATATCTTGCCCCAATTCAAATGAACGGCTCACACCTTGAGGACGTCTCATGTTTAGACAAACTTCTTGGTCTGGCCCTCATTCCTGATCTGAAATAGCGCACATACATCTAATTCGTAGCCAAGGTCGCTGAAAAAATGTTAGGAGCATTCTACCGCTGAGGGAGATATGTTACTGCTGATGCAATTCTCTACCTGTATAAGAGCCAAGTACGTCTGAGGATTGAATACTGTTGCCACATTTGGGAAGGAGCTGGTCGAAGCACCCTATCCTGCCCAGATAAAATTAAAACAGACTTCGTAATCTAGTAGGTGATGCCCTTTTCTTTTCTCTACAGCCTCTATCTCACAGAAGAGACCTTGTGAGCCTGTACTTGCTCTATCGCCATTTTCATGGCAAGTGTTGGACTGAGCTTCAAAACACGGATTCCATAAACAGAGGTTTTCCCTAGAACTGCCCGTCTGTGGAACTTTGTTCAGCTGATCTTCTTTTCAGCTGACTACAATATCATCATCTTCAAGTCCAAACTAAACAAGTTCTTCTTGAGCCGTCCTCGTTAATGATATAATTATACGAAATAACTTCTACAAACGATTGTTACGCATGTCCCAATGACTACAATACACACATTGACCTTTATCCTCAAGTGGCCCCGGGCCTTGATATGTGGTGACCTCTTTGTTAAGAAAAATTCCCTGCCAACCTCAGAGAGTACATATTTTTTTCTATCCCACTGTCGATTAGACAATTAACGAGAAATATAACTAAGTTCAAAACAGAGGACACATTAATGATCTGCTTTTTGTCTAACGTCTTGTTAGCAATTGACTGTAAAGTCAAAATTCCCGCCAAAGGTGCAATCCCTGTCTTCCAGCGTACGTTATTAATATCAACCAATCAGGAACCATGTCTCATCCGTATTATTTCTGATAATATTTGCCAATAATAATCCATGCTTGTGTAAATGGTGGCCTTGTAGAGATATAGATATTAGGAGGTCTATGCGATTATCGCGTATAATTCATATGGCTGCTGAATGTATACTTAGAAATTACAATCTTACAATATTAAAATATGATAGTAAATAATAAGTTAATCGACGTTGACCATAACTCGTGCCAGATTGGTGATCACTTAGGAATACTAGGCGTTGTATGCATTCCGGTAAGCACGTATCTATCATGCGTCAGCTTGCATGGATCCAGGTTACACTTGGCGAAGCTATGGAACTTGTTAGCTTCCTTTTCGTATTATGGGGTGTTATCATTGAGTGTGGGGGGGAGATGGAGATTCTCAAGCATTGTGAAGGTAACATATCTAAAAAAGAGGAGCTCGACTGAAAAACCAAACCGATTGGCTCTATATAAAAAAAATTTTGTAGTCATTATTTCACAAACAAAACACTACGTTTATAATGCTTTATAAGCCAGCACGAAAAGCGTAGAGCAGTTGTCATAGAGATGTCCATGCCAGCGTGTTATTTCGTCTAAGCGGGAATAGCAAAAAAATAATACATATATTTATCGAAAACAATTTTTGGGGATTTCTTTTTAAAGGTCTTTAAACATTACAAATACACATGTTTCCATGGAAATGAACTTCTTATTTAAGTTTCTCTTTCTAAAGACTATTTTAATGCCAATGCTTTTTGAACATATGTCTACATGTTTCGGCAGTCTCATTTATGATAAATCTAATCGCCCTACAGTAATTATTCTAGTAGAATGTCAAATCCATTTGCTGTGGAACAAGAGCGACTGTGTCCTTTTCCGCCAGACGATACGGAAATGACCGCTCAATGTCACTATAGGCTAGACGCATTCGTTCTTGTATAAAATGATAAAATTGAAAACAACCCGGTGACCAGATTTGAGTTTTATCAACGGATGCACTTGGAGAGGAAGGAAGTGTTCGCTTATAGATTTGAGAATGATTTGAGTGTATGAGATAAGATGCCATAGGAATACGGCAGTCGAGATTGTAAAAATTAGAAAATACAGAAGAGGCGAGGGAAGGTGACAATGAAGGCAATAAGAAAAGAAATGGTTATTAGACCAAGAAGAAAAGTTGAGAGAAAGTGGGCAACATAGAAACAACGTGAAAGATAACGTGATAATTTAAAAAGAAAAAGAGAAAATGAGCGATGGAGGAAGAGAAAGTTCATAAGGATAAAAAAAGAAAGATAAAAAGCTAAGACAGCTATAGAAGTTAAAATCGGAGAGGGTTAGCTAGAAAATAGAGAGACAGATGTTAGACAATGAAAGGGAGTGATGGAACCAATAATGTTATATAACATTATTAGTTCCATCACTCTCTTCCTGACGATGAATCCTAAAGGATTGGAAAGTACTCAGAACGTATGCTAAATATAGTTATTACATAAGCCAGTTTCCGCCAGAAGTGAACACTGTTATTCGGGAGTTCGAAAGGGTCGAAAATAGAACTAATAGACAAAAAAATTATTTTATTTAATGAAATATGCCATCTGGATGCCTGGCATTGACCGGTCGTAGAATACACTTAAATATGTTCTTTAATTTCATCCAGATTGAGTATACATTATTATAGAATCAGTCCTCTATTGAATATTAGATGTTACGGGGAATAATTTGCAGAGAAATAAAAAAATATTTAATAATGATAATGTAGTTTATAAAATTCCGTCTGAGTTTGTTTACAATATCAGCAGATATTTGGGCTTGGCAGTCTTAAAAATAGTTTTTATGCTCTTATAGATGAAAATAATTTTTACATTAGAATATTTTACGTTACACCAATCAAGATTATACCGGTGTAACGTAAAAATTCCTCTGTAAAAATTATTTTTGTACAAGAGAAGAAAGACTATTTTTAAGATCGGGCATTTTCGATTTTCAATGCTTACCGGAAAAATACTATAAAAAACATATCTAAGAACACTGCCAGACATATAAATTACCTTAGTGTAAAATTTACAAAAGATAGGCTCAGCCGTTTCGGAACCTATGGGGACGAACTTACACACACACACACAAATAAAGTGATTATATATATATATATATATATATATATATGTATATGTATATATATATATATATTAGAAATTATGAAAATATATTTTTCTGCTTTCTATACTTGAAAAACACAAGAAATCTATTAAACTACAGAAACGAAATATAAAAAATGTATACAAATATTTTAAAAAAAAACTTGCCTTTAGGATGACAATGCACAATCATAATAAAATTATTAACTAAAAATAAACTAAACTAATCAAACAGTATACCAAGCATGCATATTTTAAGATATATCTAATCGTTATTTCGACACATTAAAAAACCGATGAGTCAACCTATACAAACCATAAAGCCAGAACAGGAATAAAGGTGTTGAACCTTTTCTGACTGAAGCCTGGTCATTGGTTAATAAAAACTTTAACGCGGACGGGAATAACACTGTATCTGTCTCATCATCAATGACCTCCCTAAACACATACTTAAATCATTCGTTGACATCTGTGCTGATGACACGACCATCTACGGCAACACATCAAAGGCTGTAAATTACGAAGTTCTCTCGGATTCTCTCTCCTCTGATCTCGAGCGCGTGGTTCAGTGGGGGAAGATGTGGCTAGTTACCTTTAATGCATCCAAAACCAAACTCCTATCCTTACATCATCAACGCTCTGATCCCCAGCTGGCATCAATTGTGATGGATGGCTCTCGTCTGGGTGAGGCCCCGTGTTTTGACAAGCTTCTGGGTTTGACCTTTACTCCTGATCTGAAATGGAACACGTACATCAAGTCTGTTGCCAAGGTCGCAGGAAAGATGGTGGGATCCTTCTACCGCTCCAGAAGATATCTCACTACTGATGCAATTCTCTATCTATATAAAAGCCAAGTACGGCCAAGGATGGAATACTGTTGCCATATCTGGGCAGGAGCTGCCAAAAACAGCCTATCATGCCTTGACAGAGTAAAAAATAGACTTCGTGGTTTAGTGGGGGATGCCCTTTTCTCTACCCTGCAACCTCTCTCCCACAGAAGAGACGTTGCGAGCATATCCTTGTTTTATCGTTATTTTCATAGCAGGTGCTCGTCTGAACTCCAATCCCTGGTCCCCCCTCGCCAATCTTTCACGAAAAACACCCGTCTAGCTGAATCCACTTTGAAAAATTTCCCCCACTCTATATCTGTGCCTAAATCAAAACGCGGATTTCATGAGCAAAGCTTCTTTCTTAGAACTGCACGCCTGTGGAACTCTGTTCCGTCTGCCCGCTTCCCTTGGATGTCTTTAAGTCTAATGTTAACAAATTCCTAATGAACCGCCCCCCTAATTAAACACTTCATAAAATCTCCTCACTAACGTGATGTACTTGCAATAACCCTTATCCCTGAGTGGCTTCCGGGCCTTGATAAGTGGCGATCACTGTGTAAAAAAAAAAAAACAACGAGCATAAACTCAAGCCTCCTGAACTGAAGACTGAGTGCCCACAAAGGTACAAAATAACGATAGTTAAAAATGTATTAAATCGCGCTAAAAGAAATACTCATTGAAATAAAAAAAAAACATTAAATAACAATCACTTTCCAAATTACATTTTTGACGACCAAATAAACTGAATGCTACAACCCGTAGTTCACTGGGTTTTAAAAGAGCTTTAAAAAAAATGAATTGATTTATATAACGATATAAATAACTTTTCAATTCTTTCAACCCGATATGTATTTTTTGCATTTATTTATTACGGACTATTATCCCCATCTTTCTTAGTTGTTGTTTCACGACGTTTTGGCAAACTCTGACCTTCGTCAGGTGGTAAAAGCGACGGGATAGGAACTCCGAATCTCCTAACTGCATTCGCAGCAATAACTGCAATCCATAATGATGTTGTCGTCCCACCAAGTTTTGGCCAAGTAAGCCTCTGGAAGGCTTTGGGTAGGATTGAAACCCTTATCTTCAGGCAATTCTCACCTGGAACCGCAAAGATTCAACGTCTCTATCCACTGCGCCACGAGCCCCGAATGGCGATCAAGGTTAAATCCACGTTTATTTTATTATCTGATCTTCCATGTTCGGGTCTATATCGATTAGTATCTATATTATTTTTTAATTGGAATTCATTATTGAGATGAGTATTATTTATTAATTTACTTATTGCGGACTATTATCCTCATCTTATAAAGAGACAGAGAGAGAAAGAGAGAGAGAAAGAGAGAGAGAGAGAGAGTTATTTCTTCCTATAAATTATCTACAATACAAGTTATTTCTTTCTATAAATTATCTACAATTAGTAAGGATTTTTTTAATTAATACTCTTAGGATTTTAAAAGAATTCCCATTCCTGTTTTTCAAAAAAATATAGATTTATTTGGAATTCTGATGAATTGCTTGTCCAACTAAGACTACTATATAATACATATATATATATATATATATATATATATATATATATATATATATATTTCATAAGTTTGAAAGTTACAATAAACATCCATATGAATACTTTGACCTTAGTTGCTGATTTCAAAAGGCATAGAATTAAAAGATAAATCTGCCTATACGTTTAATGCTAGCTTTATTTATGGTGTCCTTTACATATATTGAAAACCCTTCCCAATACTTTGCTGATGAGGAAAATTTGTTTGTTAAAAATACTATATGTAAAAACTATTGTCTGTGGCTTAATGTCTACCACAATAAAAACATTGTTTTCCGAAACGATCGTACAAATTATTGATTTTGTTGTTGTTCCTTTTTGTGAAACTGGTTTTTAATTTAATTCTAATTTGGATTTTAAATTATCAATCACATTACTGAATATTAAATTAGGTCTAGGATAGTTACCTATCGAGCTTATTATATATCTAAATTAAAACGAGCACTTTTTCTTTCCCTGTATTTTAATTAAATTAGTAATTTTACTATTACATTAAAATACAATCTGCTTTTTAGACTATTGTTCTAATCTCCTTTATATATATATATATATATATATATATATATATATATACTAAATTATAAAAATATATGTGGCAATTAAGCTACACAGAATATTCCGCGTATCATTCTCTTGAGAATTCGTCAAGCATATGCCAAATTCTCACGAGAATGAAACGCGGAATATTCTGTGTAGCTAGATTGCCATATATATTTTATAACTTACTATCTAGCTCTAACTATGTATTGAGCAATGTTAAAGTAAATACTGAAAATTTATGCCTAAAATTATATTTTCTTATATTAATTTATGTGATTAAATAAAGTAGGCATACACACACACAACACGCACACACACACACACATATATATATATATATATATAAATTTCTATATCTTACAAAAATGTAATCAGTTTTCATACAGATAAAAGGAAATAGACTCAGAAAAACAGACAAAAATAATTTAAAAAATAAAGGAAAACGACAGAAAAAAAAGAAAATGGTTAATAGAAAGGAAATAAATTATAAATGCGAAGAAAAGAATCAAATGGCAGAATAGAAAGTAAGACAAGAAAGAAGATAATACCAATTTTACAGAAGGAAATAATAAACAGGGAAAGAGAAAAGAAACTAAAATGAATTAAAAGAGGCGGGAAAATGGACATAAATGGCGCTTCTTTTGTCCTCGAAGGGAATGCCTGGTCTCTAAGACTTAATACAGATCTTCGCCTCAGGTTATACAACCAGGAAGAACCACATGAACTTTTGATATATCAACTGAGAATAGTAAGGGAATACCGTTTATATCGAAGTATTTTGCCGGGCTTAGAGCCAATAAACAAAATAATAGTTTGTTTAGAAAACTTACACAGATTTGCCAAGAAAATGTGTTTAGAAGTTAGGCGGTTTATTTCGTACTTACATATAATAGTTCAGATAATTCAAGCCAGAAAACCTGCGGATAATTTAGTTTAGAGTGTGATACAAAGTGGCTTCCCGATGAATCACTAGATTAATAGTGTCATGGCGCACGTTGTATATTACGCAATAGTAAAAAGTAACCAGAAACATTAGGCACCGCCAAAACGGGAGGGGGTGGCAGGTAAGTACTTTTTGACGGACCGTCTTTTTAAAAATCTACCAAAAATCAGGTAATTATCCAATCAATACAAAATTTTCAGCGATTATTAAGAGAAGAATGTACTTATTTTTCATAAACGATATTCATATATATATATATATATATATATATATATATATATATATATATATATATATATATATATATATTGCTTTAAAAACCCCACCTTTGTTTTGAGGGGGTTCCAAATATGCTTAAAATAATCATCTGAAACTGAACAAAATATATTGTCTTGTTGTAGAGAATAGGATTATTGATTAAAAAAAAACTTGTTTGCATACCTTGTTTTGACGTCTAAATATCAGAACTTCGATTGTGTTTAATTATCCCGCTTTTGAGATTTGAAGTGTGAAATTCAGTGAATATGTTATGTAAAGTAATTCATTTAAGTTAAGCAAAAAAAAAAAATTTTTAATATTCATACGAAAAAAGCCATTTTAAAATTTTTGATAAATAAATTAACAATTTTTTTAGCGAGCCGAATAATGCATGACCATTATTAAACAGGGCATGCTTTGAAGAATCAATACAAAAAAAATTTGATAAATATTGTGCCCTTTGTGTTAAAAATATCATCATTTTTTCGATCCCGTTTGAAACCATTTGCTGCCTTTCGACTACGGTGGACCAAACGCGCTGAAATAATTTTTTTTTTATTCTGCTTTAAATCGCCCCCCTCATTTTGGGGAGCCTGGCCCCCACACACATACACATTAAAAATCAAACTCATACAAATGGTCACCCATCTGGTACTGGTCAGCCTCAGCGTTAATAATACATTGAAATTTTCGTCACTGAAAAATATTTTTTTGGCCTGTTTGGTCTTCCATAGTTTGCTTTTTATCAAGTATAAATGTAAACATTGTCTAAATCGACGCGAAGTAACTGGTTGCCTATATGAATAAGTAGAATTATTTGAAATCCAGGTGTTATATTATAATATTTTGCATATTCTCATAGAAAATCACCCTAAATCTTAGTTAGACAACAAATAAATAAATTATTTCAAAAACCTTTTTTTTTAAACTATTTATATACGTAGTTTGTGCAACACAAAAAATGTCAATTGTTAACTTTTGGGGAAAATTTAACATTTAAAATTTAATTAAAAATAGTAGAAAAGGTTTTACATTATTCTGCTTTCTATATGATAAAATTCAGGGTTTTATCTTTCTGGAAAAAAAAGTTACTCACAAATAATGGATTTTAATAAATGTAATTTCGTTTTAGAAAACAACATCAACTTGATTTTTCGGCCATTTTTGGCGGTGTCTAAGAAACATGGATTGTTAGCGTAAAGTAAAAAAAAAAAAACGCACGAGACGTTCTCTTTTATTTACATTGGAATAAAACAAAAAGTACAAAGGGGGATAATCCCTACAGCATTTTCTTAGAACCAGAGCAGATATACTGTTAGACATTGGTATTGTTTTTTACACAGTGGTCACCACTTATCAAGGCCCGGAAGCCACTCAGGGATAAGGGTTATTGCAAGTACATTACGTTAGTGTGGAGATTTGATGAAGTGTTTACTTAAGGGGGCGGTTCATTGGGAATTTGTTAACGTTGGACTTGAAGACATCCAAGTTGTAGTCAGGTGGGAAGCAAGCAGACCGAACAGAGTTCCACACGCGTGCAATTCTAAGAAAGAAGCTTTGTTCATGGAATCCACGTTTTGATTTAGGCACAGATAGAGAGTGGGGGTAATTCTTCACAGTGGATTCAGCTAGACGGGTGTTTTCGTGAAAGATTGGCGAGGGGGGACCAGAGATTGGAGTTCAGACGAGCACCTACCATGGAAATAACGATAAAACAAGGATAGGCTCGCAGCGTCTCTTCTGTGGGAGAGAGGTTGCAGGGTAGAGAAAAGGGCATCCCCCACTAAACCACGAAGTCTATTTTGTACTCTGTCAAGGCATGATAGGCTATTTTTTGCAGCTCCTGCCCAAATATGGCAGCAGTACTCCATCCTTGGACGTACTTAGCTTTTATATTGATAGCATCAGTAGTGATATATCTTCTGGAGCGGTAGAAGGATCCCACCATCTTTACAGCGACCTTGGCAACAGACTTGATACAGCGTACGCTCCTCACTGAATTCAATAACACCTACTGATCTTATCTCTTTGTACAACTCGTCTTATCAGGAGTTCTCAATCTTGCTTGCTTCGTACACTCCTTTCACCATTTGTAAGAATGCCATTCGCGCCATTTCCCGTCCTATTTAAGATTGTCTTCTCAAAAAGTGTACAGCTTTGCTATTTCATACGAATCTTCAGTAACTTTTTTTTTCTTCTTTAAAGTATTCTGTTGAAAACATGTTAATCATTTTAAGAGCATTCCCATGGTGATGAAAAAAAATTGTTCATGTATTTGTAATGAAGATGAACATTTCGCGAATGTACCTTCATCTTTACTTCTTTCAGAGAATTATCTGTCAAAACTTTACTACAAATAACACATTGGGGCCTTCTTTCTCCATTTAGCAACATGAATGATGGTATTTCCTTGTTTGATACTCATGATTGGCTCTAAATTCTGTAAATAAAAACACGAAAAAGTTAAAACTATAAATGGGTTGACAGTTCGCCCCCTGATAAACAAAAATTCGAAACTGAATTTTACTCCCATTGAGAATCTATCGTCTATATAAGTTTTAGATATTTAAAGAGATCATGTTTGCCACCAGCAAATACTGTTATTTTCTTAACGGACGTAACGAATTTCGCTTGAAAAATAGCACTGCGAAAGGGAAAGGAAACATAAAAATCCAGAAGAACAGGAAAATAGTTTGTTTAAAAATTCTGTTTGACGAAGTATTAAACAAATAACTTTAATACTTGTCTTCATGAACATTTGGGCATTTTTTTTATATACCAGCAGTAAATCAAAGAAATCTTCATACAATTTAACCCTTTATGATCTGGTTTAAAGTCATTCGCTCCGTCGTAAATAAATGAATATAACGGCATAAATAAAGTGGAAATTTAATCAAACACGCCTTGTACGAATTAGTTCAATATTTGGGTCGAAGCTAGATACCTCCAGATCGCAACTGTCCATTTCTTACCTACAGTATTCTGCCATCTGTCTCTGAGAGTGGAGAATTTCGTTTGTTGTCATAAATACACCCTTTTTACAAGCACTTTGTATAATAATCTTGGTACGTTTATGAAATGCAAAATTCTCAGTGGTAGTTTAACTATTAAACTTCATAATTTTTCCAGTTTGTAGACAATCATAGTATCATTTTAAACTAACTAAAATTAATAATAATTATATTTCAATCAACCACATCATAATTCTTGTAACAAATGGTGAAACGGTAAAACAACAATGTGTTTAATGCATAATGTTCAATTTCTGAAGTGTCATTATTTTACTGTCGAAGTGAAACGGAAAATACTATCTGTATCGAAATTCCGATAAATGTCTTGTAAGCAAGATGCTAAAATACCTTTTAACTTATTTCACATCAACAATGGTCGCTTTTTCATTTCTAAAATAAAATACACACAATAAGTAGTGAAAATATCAGAATATAATGGCAGCTGACAATTTCATTTACCACCAAGGATCACAGTATTTGAAATGTATCTCAATGCACTCTCAACTTTCTTTGTGTTTGATTGACGATCGTATTCACACACGCATTCCAGTTCAGCAGAAAACAATGAAAAACCTTATCAGACTTTGTACACACATATTGACCTCTGGTGGAACAAAGGATTCCAAGTCGGACTTGTACACACATATTGAACTCTTATAAAACAAAGAAAAAAACTGTAAATCAAAGCAATAGGTCCAAGAAACACAAAGACAGAGACGATTGTCACATCCAACCTCCCCCTTTCACCACCCTTGCTCGACAACCACAGATAGACAAAATAATAAATAAATATTACAGTTTTGTTTATGAAACCGTCTCCGTTTTTATCGTCCACACTGCAGTAACAAGTAAGGTGTATATATTTATTAGCAGCACGCATTTTTGTCGAAGTGCAACAAATATGACTATATATACGTGACAGAGATAAACAGATGAATGGTTATAGAGAAAACAGACTATACATGTTTTTATGGACAAACTTAACTTGCTTGTACTTCTTATTAAACGAGGTGAGAAATTATATTTATTCGGGTTGTTTTCATCTTAAGTGTTATTTTAACAATGTTTCGACCGTATCCATTCATATATGCCAAAAATATATCCTAGTAGTCGTAAGAACTCCTCATCCAACATTTCGTCTCCTATATAGCAGAAGAAAAAACAATACTAGAATTCTTTCACCCTCGTTTGTAAAGTCAGGCCAAGACCTACTCTCACATCGACCAAATACGGCTTGTCATTTTTATCATTATTTTCAGTAACTTTCATTTGGTCGGAATGGCTTGATGGTCTCCCATTTCTTCATTCGTATGCGGTGTAAGCAAAACCTTCTTACAATTAATTTTCGTACATATGACCATCTCATGTCATTTATTAATTACGAAACGTCATTCATCATGCTGTAATTGCGAATATTTAACCATACTGACCTTACAGAGTCGGCATACGACATTACAAAACATTCATTATGCATACAAACAAGACATCTAAATATAACTGATATGCTAAATTAAGTATACTAAATTGTTACCCACATACAGTTGTCAAATTTGTACTGTAGAATATCTGTCCCAATTGAGGATTCATATCATATGAATTCGAAAGTTCTATTGTTGTCATTGGTTTTCCCAATATTTTACCAGTCAGAATTTTTTTTAGGACGGCATCCGTTACTTACGGGAGGAGCCACGTGAAGGTTGCCAACATGCTAAGTGAGAGTAATTTTGTGGAACGAATTGGATTCGAATTTGAAACACTCAGGTCATCAAGGTTCTTGATAACGTTCAGAAACATATCTGAAATTTGGTCTCTTCTTTTCTGCATCCTTTTCAACAGTTTCAATTAAAAAAAAACAATGACTTGTTATTTCGGTTGTGCATGCTTTAAAGGTTCTGCTGCAGATTATCTGAGCTAGAAGATCATTATTATTGTCGTGTAAATTGAAATAAATTTGTTTTAAAGCGAAAAAATCCAATTCTAGAACAAATATGGTTAGATGCTTTTTTTATTCTATTAGATTCTATAAACAATACCAAGAAGAAATCTTAGATACATAAACGCAAATATTTTTTAATAAGAAAGAATGTGGGGGGCATAAAAAATTGGTTTTCAAACTTAGATTTAGAAATAATAAAAAAAGTCACCTGTTAGGTCTTTGTGTAATCGAATGACGTAAGCACAAAGTCTTAGTTTGAATATATACAGACAGAGTTAGGAGTTAATCAGAGAAGTTTGAAGCGAAGGAGTTGGAAAGAATAGACAAGACAGGCAAGTTCACAGCTGCTTGGGAATCGTTCAGCTATGGTAGCATTCAGCTTAAAAGACAGTAATATCTAATCCCTTAAAAAGAAATGGTATGCAACCCCAAAACAAAAAGTCGCAACACAAATAAATGTAAATATAGAAAAACAATTTCATTGTCGGGGTAGAATATGACTTACACTTTCAGATGGCTTCGATTAAAAAAGCTATGTCCTTCTATTGTCTGGGCAAACAAACAATGCCGCTATTTGTCCCGTTTGTTGAACTATTGTTGAAGGTTTCTATATCTCTTTATTATGTGTGTTAAAATTGTAAACACACCCAACGAACATTGTGTAGACAATTATATAACATGTACACGGTTTGGTCCCCTCGTTTATACAAACCTGTTTTATATACACTAGCTATACACCTCTCCATGTCATACAGAACCTACCAATATACAACAGTTTGTGAACATTTTATTTAAATCTCTAATGTTTACAAAATGTGAATTGAAAATGAAAATGAATAGTCTTAATTACAAAAACAGAAGCGTCTGTCCTTTAAAAACAACAACAAAAAAGAAAAACTGATTCTATTTTTACCGCAGTTTATTGCTTCTCCGTTTTTCTAAAAGAAAAACCCACGTCACTCATTAATTTTCGTTGTCATAATTACTCTCTTTTCCGTCCTTCTCCTCAGACGCTATCATAGAAATATAACAAGAACTTATCGCTTAAATAAAAATAATTTTTTTATTTCGTTTTTTATTTCTTGCAGTTTACCCGAAACAAAGCACAGTGTCACTTTGATGTAGGTATTACTATCTGGCACATAATTTAAGGAGATACTATGTAGAGAGTTGAGCAGCAAGATGTATGTTGACATTACATTTGAACTTATGAATGTCAGTAAAATCGATGTATTAGGAACCCGAAATAGAATTCCAAGTCTAGCAGTTCTAGGAAAGAAACTATTGGAATAGAAGGCTTTCTTATATCTAGGGATCTCTATTATGTGGGGTGGGATTTTGCTGCTTGTCGAGTTTGTCGGGAATATTTACGTAGAGGGGTACAAGGGCGTGTAGTTCGTCGGAGCACCTAACATTATAGTACTTGTAACAAAAATAGAAATATGCAACATTTTATCGATGGGCCAGAAGTTGAAGCGTAGCTGACAGTATGGGGCCTATTAGGTTGATGTATGGAAAATTATTCTCTTTCGTGATCGTACATATGTGCGTATGTCTTCATGTGCGTGTGTGTAAATACCTATGTTCGCATAATAGTTACATTGTCTTCTGTCGTTTTTATTAGAAAGTTTAATTTAAAAGCCACTTGGCTCCGACTTTTTATCATATCTTTGTACCTTTCGAGTCTCTTTCGTTTTGCGTCTCATAAAGCAAAAAGTGCTTTCTGTAATGAAATCTTTAGTATGAGAGCTCAACGTGTTAAATGTCAGGAGCAAAAGTTAAGAGAAGAAAACCAACACGATCAGTTAGGCATTTCTCATTATATAATTATAATGTCACCTCCACCACTTAAGCAACACAAGGACAATGTACAAAGTTCTCATCCCTAAGTTAAACCGCTGTTAGTCTATTAATGCCATATCTGGAAAGGAATTGCTCGGCGCGTCTTATCCAACTTAGATAGAGTTTAAAACCAGCTTCGAAACCTTGGATGCTTTTTTCTCTTCTTTGAAACCTCTGTCCCATATAAGATACGTTGCGAGCCTTTTTCTGTTCTATCGTTATTTTCATAGCAAGTGTTTACCAAATTTTCACAAAAAAGCAAACGACTAGCTACAACTAGTATACACGATTTCCTCCACTCTCTATTTGTGTCCTAATCTAAACGCATGTGTCCACTGTTCCGCTGTCTTGCTTTCCCGTTGAATACAATGTAAACAAGTTCTTGTTACGTTGCCCCAATAAATCATAATATTTTCCTGAACGTACAGCATTAACTATTACTACACTACTACCTTACATTCGTTAACGTTTATAATCGCGTGGCTTTCGGGCCTTGATAAGTGGTGACTCCAAAATAAAAAAAAGATTCTCTGTGACCTCTGGAGATAAATAAATTAATAAGAAGAAACGGCTAAGTAGTTGTGTTCATTTTCTTTTTACTTGTGTATATATATATATATATATATATATATATATATATATATTATGTACTGTCGGGTCGACGGGGTTTCAATGGGGAGTTCGTTGGCCCCAACTTTAGCGGATATTTTCGTCGGGTACCATGAATCCGTTCTGTTCAATTTTATAACAAAACCCACTGCATATTTCAGATATGTTGACGACACTTTTGCTATTTTTCCATCGCAAGGTGAAGCGTCGATATTTTTTAATAAGTTGAATTCCTTGCATGGCGCTCTTAAGTTCACTATGGAAAGTGAGAAGGACAATTCGCTTCCCTTCTTGGATGCTCTTGTTCCTTCTCACTACAATTTATAGAAAGCCGACATTTACTGGCCTATATGTGATTGGTTGTCTTTTGTACCAAAACCACATAAGGTCGGCTTAATTAATAATTTGGTACATAGAGCCCTGATGATTTGTTCGCCTAACACATTAGACGCCGAACTCGATAAGATCAGGGAAATATTTATCAATAATGGTTATCCTGTTGATCTTATTGATGACTGTATTTTCAAAAAGGTTGTGGATTTTAAATCCCCTAAAAGGTTTGGACCCTTGAAATGTCCGGTTTATTTAAAATTACCGTGGATTGGGGAAAAGAGTAACAGACTTTCCAAACAGATTTGCAGAAGTATTTACGACTGCTTTTATTCTGTGTCCTTACGTTTGGTATATACTACGAGACCTGCTTTTCCGTCTTTTCGCAAGGATAGTTTGCCTTACATCCAAAATAGCAATATTGTATATCAAGTCAAATGCCACTGCGATGCTGGTTATGTTGGGCGAATATCCTTTTGACTCGTATAAACCAGAATGTTCCATCGAAGATCAGACAAGGGAGGATGGTGTCTGGTGGTCTCCCTCCTTCTGCAGCTTTGGACTCTGCTATTGGCCAGCATTTGGTTGACAACCCGTGCTGTGCCGATAGATATGAAATAGATTGGTTCGAGGTGTTACATAGAGCGGACTCCAGAAACCATTGAAAGATTTTGGAGTCTGTCTCTATTGCTGTGTGTCAACCTTCTTTGTGTCGGCAAAAGGAAACATCAAACGCATTGTTTCTCTTTGTGAAACTTTGAATCTTTTCTCCAGTTTTTTTGTGTTTTTTGTTTTTCCCCCGTTGTGCCAATATTTTAATCGTTTTAAAACGTTAATAAATTTATTTTAGTGTCCTCGTAATTTGGCACATTCAATAAGTTCCCCATTAGAACTCTTTATTTTCGACATAATATTATTTTCTATGCTATCGATTTTCTCCTGATGAGATTATAACCGAAAGAGCTCTTGAGAAACTTCTGCCTATTTTATTCCAAACTGTATATAAATTCTGTACCTTCAAACATTTATTTAAATATATATATGTGTGGGGGTGCTAATGCATTTTTCTCATTTATTACAGCATGAGAATATTTTAACTTCAAACAAAAATTGTTAAATTTATTTAAATAAATCTCGACGAAGCCTTATTGAATCAACTCTTATTGCAAACTCAAACCAGCGCGCATGTTGCTACAACTTATCGCTTTCAATAAGTAAAGTCATTAAATTAGCAGAATGTGTAGTTGGACACAGATTTACTTACTTACACCATAAAAATATTACCTATGATAATTAGTATATATAGTCAGTCAATAAATAAGAAAACAATCATGCACTAAGTTCATTTCAATTACACATCCACATTTGAATTATAACGTCCATATTTATTCCAAAAAAAGTAAATTACATCATATCTTTTTAAATATCTAAACGGCTTTATGACGTTCAAAATCACACTCACTATACAACGCCCTACATATTTTGAAACGTATATTTCCAAATATCGTAGTGGTATTTTATTTTTCTCAATTTTATCATCCTGGAAAGTCTTAAATAAAAACTAAACGTTAATGAACATATAAATTGGTTGTTCATTTATCATCTCTCAGTATTGTTGAAATATAATTTTATGCGTAAATTTTTCAGTATTTTTTCAACAGTGCCCAATACACAGGTAGAGTTAAGTAGCAAGTTATGAAAATATATATGGCAATTAAGCTACACAGAATAGTCCATGTTTCATTCTCATACGCCTATCGAATTCTCACGAGAATGAAACGCGGAATATTGTGTGTAGCCTTATTGTCATATATATTTTCATCACTTACTATATTTATATATATATATATATATATATATATATATATATATATATATATATATATATATACTGTGAAAGCAAAATCAAGATTTCAAAAAGGGTGTTGATGACAACAAAAAGTGTATTTCATTTTATGTTACAATTGTTTCCATGTCCAGTCTACAATTTCAAACATTATATTGTTTGAAATTTTTCCCAAAACCAGCATTTCTTCAGACTTTATGAATAAATACACCTTTGACAATAGAGCCTTTTTGAAGAGAAAGAAAAAAATTCCCTTAACGGGAAAAGCATGTGAGAAACATTTACCTTTGCGGTAGCTACGGACAAGCCCATTTAAATATTAATATATCGCCTAATTTTCGTATCCTTATTAAAGAACAGAGTCATGGGAAGTTTTCACAGAAGACCCTAAGCTATTTAAAAAAAAATTATATATCCCATTCGTTGAGTTCCTAAATTAGATCTCGCTGTTTCTTTATTTCCCAATAATTATTTTTTTATAAAAAGAGGTTTTTAATTTTATTTTAATATTTATAGTATGGCCGTAACAATCTTGCAATAACGTAACGGTTAATTTTAGTTTCGTATTAATGGCAAGTAATGTTTACAGATTACCGTTATTATAGTACTTAGATTTGAGACCATTTTAGGTTTAAAGTTTAATTGAATATGAGAATAAATAAAAAGGCTGTATTATATATATAATCCTTGTACATTTCGGGTGAGGTATTCTAATCTATTTATTATTATTTAATGTTTTAAAAGTTATTGTCATTCTACTTGAATATGTTTTCATATCGTTTCTAAAGACAATTATAAAGGGAGATAATCCAGTTATATTGTTAATTGCTACTAATTAATTCTGTTGGAAACTGGGTCGATTTTTATTTCCTATAACAGCTAAATGGAGATAATTCAGACCGTTTGATTTTTTTCGGTTCGTTGATTACTAGAAGATGTCTATGATTTAATAATTCATTTAATCAGCCGGATCCAGAACGTGCTACGATTGATTATTTAACAACTTAAGGATATAAATTATGTTTTTAATCTTAAAAATTTGTTTTTTACCCATGGGTTTAACCAACATCTGTTATTAATCATTTATGCTGCTCATGTCTTATAATTCTTGTGTTGTATTCTTGAGTATCTAAATAAAACAGTATATATCCACTAATTACTATTCTGACAGCAAAACCACCCAATAGCTACAAATGTGTTTCACTCCGATGAGAAGATGTCTACTCCTGAATTTATGGGTAAAAACATTTAGAACAAGGAGTAAAGTGGGAAAATTAGTAAATCAGCGTGGATTCTACCAACTTAAGATATCAGATGACAAAATCAATTAAATTAATTTTCAGCCCCCAAATTGCTAATTTAATTTTTAAGAAAAACTAGTTTAATTGTTAAGTTTTTTTATTGATTTGAAGAGGGTATCACTTATTTCACCGTCAATACTGCTACAACTGAATACAAAAATGCTCACCCTTATGGAGAAAAATTCCATTTTTAGATAAGCTTTATACTTTATTTATATTACTTACCCGGTTTAGACTAGTAGAAACTATTTCACATGTTAGATTTTGATCCTTCATTTATATTGTAACAGTTCTAGCTATTTAACTCTAGATTAAAATTTAATCCTAGCATCCGATGATCCTTATTGTTGTAAGAAGTTATACCTCAGTTACATTTAAGACGTGATAGCAGAAATCTATTCCTGTGAAGACATCCCTGTATGGCATCAAGTCTTTTATTCAAAATTTCCTCTTTAGAATTCACTATGTAGAAGGCTTTCAATAAACATAGATTGCACCTTTTTCGATTTACTTCCTCCTCCTGTCCACTACTGACCATTTTAATTCAAAATTTTCATTATTTCTGTTACGTTAGCTAACCCAATCATCTAATGCAGTTCTATTCATCTTTTTGTTTTTATTTTTAATGTTTAATTTTGTACCCAACCCCCTGCTATCGTTTACGCCATCTCTATTAGTTTCTATCTCAGGTTCCTTTTTAAATGATACTACGTGGTTTATATATCTGTCCTTAAACACTGTTCCCGTGGCACCCAGATATATCTTCTTAGTTTTGTCGGTTTTTATCTCGCATTTATACACTATTTCCAAGGTTAGACATTTCCCATCCAGCGGACAATTTCCAGGTATTCTGCAATTACATTTTCTGTTTAGGATACTTTCGTTTTGTTGCCATCAGCACACTTTTTGGAGTCTCAATTTTGCTTTCACAGTATATTAATGCTCAATTATGAAATATGATAATTTTGTAGCTTACTCCTTAAGTCAACTTTTCTGGCTTAAAACTCATTGGTATATGAACATTTACTGAATAACACGAACTCAGTATATTAAATATAACTCTCTCTCTCTCTCTCTCTCTATATATATATATATATAGAGAGAGAGAGAGAGAGAGTTATATTTAATATACTGAGTTCGTGTAATTCAGTAAATGTTCATTCGTCCATATATATATATATATATATATATATATATATATATATATATATATATAGACGAATCGTAGTGAGACTTATTAAGGCATACAAATCCTATGGAATTCTTATGATTAGAAACGGTAGAACACACACGGGTGGCGAGAGCCATTTGAGGCGTTTGGATTCATCTACAAACGAAATGTAGTTCTGTAGGCGTTTATTACATAAAGCAAAAATGCAACATTTATAGATGTAGAAAAATGTAATTATGAGAATCAATGATGAGAGGGGGCTAATATGTGCGCATGAATAGCAAAGTCACGATAATCTCAACAAGTAAAACCTTGCTTTCGTGCGCGTTCCAATGAAAAGACCAGGAGGGAACATGCCCTTTTTTACGTTATCGCACGAATCCCAAACATTAGCTCTCCCACCTCGATCTTATTCTATTTTATAAAAATGAAAAGATGAGCTAAAACAATTTATTCGTGCATCTCAATCGCAGTGGGTCATCTTATTTTGATGAATAACGTTACAGGGAAGAAACGTGATATTTTCTCACCTTAAATTTTAGAAATTGAAAATGATTACTATTAATTTATTTATTCAATCATTTTTGTTTAAATCAAGTCTTAGCATTACATCGGAATAGTTTTCAAAAGAAAAGTTAGCGGGTTTCTTTTCTCAATGCACGCAAAGAAGCGCTGGAATTAAAGATGCTGGTTAAAATACAGAAAAAAGACATATTTCTTAGGTTCTTTATTTTATTCGTTTTATTTGGATTCATCGAACTACTATTCTCATCTTGAGTGTGATTTTCACGTTTCGATCGATATAACCTCCGACATTCTTCAGGTGTATCTTGTTGAACTCGGGAATGTTTCTGTCGAACTCGGGAATTTGGACGGAATTTCGAACGGAACCCTTTATTTACTTAACAGGAGTAGCATGTTCTTATTCCATCAGCCATGACTGGAGAGATGTCCTAAGTAATCCGCAAGAATCCGTGGTACAGTGGTACGAGTACTTGGAAAAATCTATTGTAAAAGTGATATTCTCTTGAGTTCATATTTAATATATTTGCAGGATTTCATATTCAGTGTGTATGTAGGCTCTTCTTTTTCCATTTTTCTTTGTTTCCCCTCCCCCCTTTTGGGTTTCCTTTTTCGCTACTTTTCATATTTTGTATTCAATGTTGTGTTTGTGATTTTTAATAAACCTTTCTCTATTTAGCTTATGTACTTATGAGGTCTTCCTTGCTGGCATCGGTTACAGTCTTTAGTACTTACCAGTTGTTTTCCCTTCTTTCGTTTTCCTACATAGCTGATCAGAATAGTCGTTCGAATACAGTGCATAATGCACAGTCATTAGTTTCATTGATATTTTGTACACATCTCGTGTTTTTCTCTACTTTATGATAGCTACAAACGTGTAACCCAGATGTTTATTACTTATTATCGCCGCAGGGGGCCAATCCATGGGCATTTATTAATCCTGATATTCATAAATGATCTCCCTGATAAAATTTTTTCAGAGATGGGGGTATTTGCTGATGACACCACACTATATAACAGACACAAGGGTAAAAAGAATAAACATATATCTAAGGAAATTGCTAAAACTCTAGAGTAATACCTCCAGTCTGTAATGGAATGGAGTTGTAACTGGTTGGTAATGTTCAATGCTGTCAAGACTAAGCTCGTTTCCTTTAATAATTACAAGAAACCTTCTCAAACACTGATTGGCATAGTTAATCATATACTGCCTGAAAGTACTTCATTCACGCTCCTACGGTTAACATTCACAGACAATATGAACTGGAAAAAAACCATTGAGGCAGTTGCCAAGGCTGCTGCGACTAAGGTGGGTTCTCCGTGCTAAAAGACTACTCACGCCTAAGAGTATCTTGTATCTCTACACGGTTCTCCCGTGCATGAAGTATTGTTACCACATCTGGGCTGGTGTATCTACCACTAGTCTCTCGCTCAAAGACAGCTTTCAAAAAAGAGTCACCAATCCAATAGGTCCCGAACTATCAACTAAACTCCAATACTCTCAACAAAACCGACAAGCAGCAAAATCCCAACCGTGCACTGTAGAGATCCTTAGATGTCGTAAATCCTTCGACTCGAATTGCGTTTTCCCTCGGACTGCTGCACTTTGGTATCTCCTCCCGGGGCCCTGCTCCCTGACTGTATTGACATGTAGAAATTCAAGTATCCCTGCAAATCTGGTCGCAAATTGTAGTTCCTTACGAGTAAATGGCTTTGTGCCTTGTTGGGGTGAAATGACAATAAAAACTTGTATTATAATCTAGTACTAAAATATTGTGAAAATGAATTTTAAAAAATCCAGAACATTTCACGCATATCTAATGAAGGTCGAAATAGTATGCTTCTTCCTTTTGTATACTACAAGAAACTTCATAACAATATTGTGTGGTACGCACTGGTACTTGTGCGTTTTTATACAGGCCAGACGTATGTCACATTATACATAATTTTTGGCATCCTATTCTTTTTTAATTTTATTTATTTATTGTTGCTGATTTAATTATATCTGTTTCAGTAATACTCAGATATTTATAGTTAACTCACTTTGTATTAGACCATATGATGTTTTTATTTTATATCAGCGAGAAAGGAGGCACCGGGGTATGCCAGGTCGTAAAATATGCATAAATAGGATATTTTAATTTGTCTCGATTCCGTATATGTTATTATGGAGTCGTGATTTCAAAAGTAAAAAAGCATTTGGATGCAATCAGCTAGAGTCGAAACCGAAACTGTAGTATTCAAAGCTAGTAACGTTACCACTGAACCAACATGACACGCGTATGAACTGCTTAAAAACAAACTAAGATTCAGGTAAAAAATGTATAACGATTTTTCAATTTTGACTGTTTTCATCCCTTAAACATATTCTAATCGACTAAGGACCCATTAAAGAAAATATCTAACTATTTGAGGCTCTTAGCGTATAATAAAAAAATCTAAATATTCCATAAATCTAACTATTAATAGTAATTCGATACTTTTTTGTGACCAATAGCGGAGGTCCACTTGAAATATAAAAAATAACAATAAAAATATTAAATACAAAAAGTAACATCGTTTTTCATGCTTCAAACAACCCTCATAACCTTTAAATCACTATACTAGAAGCATACGTGGACTTTTAACATTATAAATATATATATTACACTATATATATATAAGTTAACGTGTCTGTGTGTCTGTGTGTGTCTGTGTGTGTGTGTCGAAATTTGATATACAGGGTACTGATATTTGGGAAAATCTTCGTAATCCGTTTTCGGCAAAAATTCGGCTGTTAAGAGGTCAAAATTCAACGATTTGACCTTTGAGAACTCTACCAAACTCCTCCGACAATTTTGGGTCTAAACACTTGAAATGTTAGATATAGGTTCCTTGGACATGGATCTAACTTAATAACTTGATTTGAGCCCAAAACAATAAATATTAAGGGGTCATAATAGGGATCAAAGTTTTTAAAAAATTGACGCCTGCGGTCTCTACCAAATTACTTAGACAATTTCTGGTCTAAACGTTTGAAATTTTACGTAAAGGGTATTCAAAGATAGGGCAAGCTCTTTAATCGGTTTGGGTTGAAAATGTTTAGTTAGCAATATATAAATGTATGTATGTATGTATTTATTTATGTATGAATGTATGTATGTATGTACTACAAAAGAATGAGTCTAAAACAAACTTTATTTTTTTAAAAAATCCAAGTGTCTTTAAATAATTTTCAGTTGGACTGTTTTCTCGTCGAGTCGTACGATGATTTATTTGGAAAATTATGTGCGAGTTTGTTTATATTATTGTCATGTGCTACAGAAGAATGAGTCTAAAACAAACCTTATTTTTTAAAAAAATCCAAGCGTCTTTAAATAATTTTCAGTTGGACTGTTTTCTCGTCGAGTCGTACGATGATTTGTTTGGAAAATTATGTGCGAGTTTGTTTATATTATTGTCATGTGCTACAGAAGAATGAGTCTAAAACAAACTTTATTTAAAAATAAAAAAATCCAAGCGTCTTTAAATAATTTTCAGTTGGACTATTTTCTCGTCGAGTCGTACGTTGATTTGTTTGGAAAATTATGTGCCGATCACTTACTATTTATGACTTTTGGACTATTTATTCTTGTGTATTTTGCATGTACATGTGTGTACGTATGTGCGTGCGTGTGTGTATATGCGTATATGTGTGCCTCTACGTGATTATGTTTGTATGTGTGTGCACAATCATACGTATGTTGGCATACATTTGTATGTACACATGTGTTTATTTCCATGTGTATGCGGGGGGAGGGGGCTCCCGTAAGCCATGGTGAAGGCAACCCATCTAGGAGAAGCAAATCCCTGAGTTAAAAAACATAAAGCGGGAGACCAGTACCCGCATTAAGCTGTTCTGCAGTTTGACTTGTTGCTGGCTATCTTGCTCTTGCTTGTTGCTGGATGTAAAGATTTTGAACCGAGAGATACATTTAGCTGTCGTACAAAGCTAAAACTCTGTAACATCACTAGGCATAGATACTGCCTCAGGCATTTGTCTATATAAAAAAATGGTCCTATTGCAATGGAAAACTTGTGACGCGTGTAGGTCTGAAATGCTGGAAGCATGTAATAATTTATCTGCCATCATTATATATATGTATAGGTGTATGTATGTTTATGTACATGTGTATGTACATGTGTGTATATCTATGTGTATATGTATGTATATATGTATGTGTATATATGTTTGTGGGTGCATGTATTATGTGCATGTATGTATATAGGCGTGTGTATGTGTATTTATGCATGTGTGTATGTATGTAGATGTATGTAGATGTATGCATGTGTATGCATGCATATATATATGTATGTATGTATGAGCATGTATGTATATGTGTATTAGTGCATATTTATGTACGTGTATGTATATGTAGGTAAGTGTATGTATATATGTATATGTCTACGTATGGGTATATGTATGTGTATGTGTGTATGTATTTGTATATGTGTATGCATATATGTATGTATATCTGTATGTATGCATGTGTGTCTGTATACGTATGTATGTGTATTATTCATGGTGTATGTATATATGTGTGTATGTTTACAGATATATATGTGTGTATGTAGATATGTATATTTGCGTTTATATATATATATATGTATGTATGCCAATGACCGTCTTGTGTATGTTTATATATGTATAAGTATGTCTATGTATGCATATATGTGAGTTATTTGTATGTGTGTATGTGTATATATGTATGCATGCGTGCATGTATATATATATGTATATACACCAGTGACCGTCTTCAGTGTCATGTCTACGTGTGCGTGTGAATTTTGCCGGCAGGACTAAAGTCATTTTCGGCTCATGGACTTTCAGTACCTGAGGGAGTGGCAGTCGTCTGACAAGACGTTGCAATCATCATGTATGTATGTATGTTTGCATGTCGGCCTAAAACTTTCGACAGAGGCGACAGATTTTACCAAGATCAGTATCGTTTTGAAGTTCGACCTTTCAGACGGCAATTATCGAAAAATTGGCTAAAAACATTAATATCTTCACCTTAAACTAGGTACTTTTCTACAGGAGGGTCGCTTTTTTCGCCGATATTTAAACATAATTCACCTCCGGTTTGGCGGTGCTCGTAAAGGCGAAGACGTCAGGTTTTTCCCCCGTTCTTTTCCTCCTTCGCGGTAAGGGTTCGAACCTGCCTTCCTACTACCACTTTTTTATTTTTGCTCAACATACACATCCAAACACCCGGGCAACGCCGAGCTGAAATGCTAGTGTATATATATATATATATATATATATATATATATATATATATATATATATATATGGTTAATTTTTTATTTGAAACATAAAAATTGGTTAAAGGGAAAATTATTCCCAACTCGCATTTAGGTAAAAATGCACTTTCGTAAATAATCGAATTCATTCAAAAAACGTATGACAAAAACAAAAACAAATAACATCTAAATAAATCGCGATATATCCAAACAGTCGGTGAGATGGACCAGCGGATAAAGAGGTCAAGCTTTCTGTGGGGTCCCGATTTTGAATCTCGCTGGAATCAGCCACTCTGGGTAGTCGTAGACGACGAAACACGTGTCAGTAGATAATTATATTTTAAAATAATATATATACCGCTCCCCATATGGGGGTACGAAATTGGTTAAAGGGAATATTATTCCCAAATCGCATTTAGGTAAAAGGTACTTCCGTAAATAATTGAATTCACTAAAAAAACGTATCGCAAAACAAAAATAAATAACATCCTTGTGTGTGTTGATGAAAAAGAATATTTTGTTGATCAAATTTATTAAGAGAAAATATTGAATATTGAAATAGTGATGGGCGCTTAGATTATTTTAATTAAATTGCGCAATTAGATTTAAAGAGCCGACGCGTTTTCTTCCTTTCTAATATATTTTTTTTTATGTTTTTCTACTTATTTATGAAATGACTTGTTTGTCGGTCATTCGTGTTTATTTAGAAATAAAGTGTTGATGGTCTTTTACAATTAAGCTTGAAATATAATTCATTTTTGCAACAGATTGTATCGGTATATTAACACATCCATTTGAAACCCTATTTATGCAAGTAAAATGCCAATAGAATCGACGCAGATTATTTTAGTGCATGCACACGTCTTCGCCAATTAGTCTATCGCATTTGATTTTAACTAAAATATTACTCAATATGAAATACTTATGTTTGATGTTTGAAATATCATTTTGCATTTGTTTACCACATTCAAGTTGAAAATTAAATTTGGAATCTCATTTTACGTGTCGTGTTATGCTTACGTTTGAGTTGATCTGTCGCACGGTTTGAAATCATATACAATACTTATATATTATACTTGTAATTTTTGTCCATTTATCACGCTAAAATATAAAGTAGCATTTTTCACGGTGTCAAATTTTAAATAATATATCCATTTCGAAATATGAACGCGTCGTACGAATATCAGTTCTTGTTTATTTGTGTTTCTATTTTGAATTGTTCATTCCATTTATTTTCTAAGAAGATCTTTAATTGGACTGAGGCATCAAGATTAGACATGAATTAATATATTTATTACCGATAATGAATTGGAAAAAGCGATTATCTTATAATATTATCAGCTAATGATAACACTAATCGAATCAGTGTCTTCTCGAATCTTCTCTTTAGTAGACTCGTCTTCTCTACGTGTAAGGCTGGTAACATGACAACCGTATGCTTTTTAATTGAAGTGTAGATACGAGTCGCATGATTGTAATGGGTTGTTTTTGTGCCACTTGGCCGTATAGGAGATAGAAGTGGCTCATTAGTTAGGTTGGTCATGTGATATGTGCTGTTTGACGTTATGCTTTAAGCAAATTAACGTAGAAATTGTTGTCTGAAAATTTACAATATTCGTATATTCCAACCCAGTTGCTGCAGTCAATATTAAAAAAAAAAATCTTCATAACGCCGAAAATACGCTGCGAATGATTTTTACTCTTCCTCGTATTTAAAATTGTCTATCGCGGTTCATATTGTATTCTTAGAAAATGCTGAATTGCTTTCCGCGTTGGCATTATTCCTAAAAATTTCTGTAAGCAATTCCTCTGTTCGTAATTGACGTTTGGCTAACTGTTTTTGAACTTCTAATTGACGTTCGGCTAACTGTTTTTGAACTTCCTTTTGCTGTTCCTCGGTTCGTATTTGACATTCCGCTAATCGTTTTTGCAATTCCTTTTGCTGTTCCTCAAATCGTATTTGACGTTCAGTCCACTGCTTTTCGGGCTGTGACTGACGCTTTGCGGCATCGATATGCAACTTGGTCAAATGTTCCAACGCTACTTTCAATTCGTCCATTTTGCTTTGTCAGCATTAGCAATTTCCAAACGTTCGCTGAATTTTACAAAACCGTTCTATTCTTCCTTATTTCTTCTCCCAGACAATAAAATGAACAGAAAGAAAAGATAAATATATAAAAAGTTCATTGTCCAAAGAAAAACAAAAAAAACAAGTGTATATTTTTCTCCAAAGAAAAAATAACACCCGATTTTAGCAGCGAAAACCACAAGTGACGAATTCTTTTTCCAAAAGTATAAAAATTTCTAAGTCGCGACAAAACTTTTCCTTTTGCAAAAGTACAGCGCAACTTTGAAAGTCATGACGAACTTTTTTCTTTTCTTTTTTTCCGTAATGATCTGCGTTTAAAAAATTTTTTCTTTAGTTACCGTGAACCTTTCAGTTGCAAGTGTTATGTTAGACACTTCCTTAGGCTTGATAACATTTGAGTCCGACGTCGTTAGTATTTTTAAAATACTATTTGAACGCGAGTATTTTTTTCAATGTCGTTACTGGTTTCGATTTTAGTATGCTCCTTGAATCCCATGTCGTCAGTGTTTAGTTTTTTAGAACACTGTTTTTAAACGTGAGTACGTTCTCCGAATCACATGTCGCCAATAAGCCACAAAGAAAACAGAACAACCGAATAGAGTTTAAACAATGTATCATTGGAACTACAACGTAAAAAGATTACAACTGTAAAGAGTAGTAAACCTCACTGAGCAGGCGAGGGTCGCTCTGGTGGTTTATCCACAGCTGGGATCAAAAGGTCTATGATTTATATAATGGATAGAACAGTCCATTTAGAATATGAATATCTGAAAGCCTTAATTGAAGCCGATTCTTGCAAAACCGCACGAGAAGTTGTTGTTGAACTCAAGGTCGAATACAAGGTCGTTTGCAATTTAAAATAAGGAAATCAAAAACGTTTGAATAAATGGGTACCGCATGTATTGAACGAAAATTAGAAAGTCGTTGTTTTAAAGTGTCTTCTGCGCTCCTTCTCCGCAACAAAAACGACCCATTTATCGAGCGGATTATGATGTGTGATGAGAATTGGATCCTTTACAACAACCGGCGACGTCCGGTACAGTAGTTGGAAATTCCCCCCCCCCAAAAGGTTATGGTGACTGTTCGGTGGTCTGCGGTCGGTCTCATCCATCACAGCTTCTTGAATACGGACGAAACAATTACGGCAGAGAAGTACTGCCGACAAATTGACGAAATGCACCAGAAGCTCAGAAATATGTGCCCAAGATTGGTCAATATTAAGGGACCGATTTTCCTCCATGACAACACTCGCCGGCATGTTGCTCAACTCACCCTGAAAATGCTGAACGAATTGGTCTACGAGACTTTGCATCACCCGCTATATTCACTGGATCTCTCACCCAGCGATTATCACTTTTTCAAGCATCTCGACCACTTTTTGCGTGAAAAATGCTTAAAAAGTCGAGATGATGCGAATCGGCCTTCAATAACTTCATCGCTTTCAGAACACCGGATTTTTATACTAATGGGATAAATAACCCCGTTTCTCGTTGGCAAAAATGTGTCGATTCTAATGGTTCTTATTTTGATTAATAAAGTTTATTTTGAAAGATCTTTTGGAGTTGAACGTCAAAAAACGGCATTATGTTTGCACTAACCTAATATATATATATATATATATATATATATATATATATATATATATATATATATATACAGTAAAATTCTTTTCATTTGAACTTCCTCTAAAGTTGGACTTCCTCTCATTTGGGCTTCCTCTCATTTGGACTTCTTCTAAACCTGTACTTTCTCTAAATTTGAACTGTCTCGTCATTGAAATTGTATTAGCATATTTGATGCGGAGTTGCAGTTTAACTGTTTACATGGTTTAGTTAGATATTGCGCAAAAATGTTAATATTGGTACTATGTAATTAATTTACACTGACTGTATTTTTTTCAGCTTGCTGTATTTAAAATAGTGAAAAACAACCCATCAAAATGGCTTGCAACTCTAAAAGAAAACAAGTGACACTGATTTTACTCGAAAAAATGTCAAATTATAGAAAAATTAGATGCTGGAATTGAAAGTAGCCTTATATTGAGAGATTATAAGATTGGAAGAAGTACACTGTTTTACATCAAAAAGAAAAAGGAGGAAATATTGAAGGCTGCTCCTTTCTCTTCAAATAACAAAAATGTCAAAAGGACTCTTCCCAGACCAAAGCAAGTTGAATTCGCTCGAATATTGCATGAGTGGTTTGAACCAAAACGGAATGAAGGTGTAGCAATATCTGGGTCCATGTTAATTGCTAAAGCAAATTCTCTTAAGGAAGATTTGAATATCGCAGAAGATATGAAATTCAGTGAAGGCTGATTTAGGAGCTTTAAGAGTAGACATGGTATAAGACAATTAATAATGCCAGGCGAACAGCGGTTTGGTGATACACACGCAGCCTCAACTTATTGTGACAAATTCAAGACGATAATTGCCGATTATGGTTTAACACCAGAGGAAGTTTACAACGTTGATGAAAGTGGCGTAAATTGAAAGTGCTTACCTACAAAAGCATTAGCTGGATCCGAGGATTAGAAAATAAAAGGATTCAAATTAAATAAAGAAAGACTAACAGTGATGGTATGCGCTAATGCTTCTGGAACTCATAAACCTAAACTTCTTGTCATCGGCAAATCAAAGTGTCCCCGAGCATTGAAAGGAGTTTCGCCTTTGCTAGTATCCTATTATTCTTCACGAAATGGATGGATGAATCAACAGTTATTTAAAAATGTTTTTTGCAAGAATTTGTGCCAGTTGTCCAGAGGCGTTTTCTTGAATTAGGTAAACCTGATTCAAAGGGCTTGCTTCTGTTGGACAATTGTAGAGCACATCCTTCTGAGTCAGAACTAGTGTCATCTTGCGGAAATATTTTTGTGTGCTACTTACCACCTAATGTGACTTCTCTCATCCAACCTATGGATCAAGGGATTATTTGGAACTTAAAATGTTTCTACAGAAATGATTTCTTGATGAATATGATAAATAGTACCGTGAGTATAAGCGATTTTCAGCGCCATTTTACTATCAAAGATGCCATATTTTCTCTCGCATGTGCATGGAATCAAGTTCGAGCATGCACATTAACAAAAGAATGGGGTAAATTATGCCCAGTGCAAAGGCTTCTGAACTGAAAGAATCAGAGAATATATCTGGTCTAGAAAAATTTTTTGAAACCAAACGATTACCGACCAATCACTTAATGCAAATGATGTTGAAACATGGGTGCAACAAGAGAAGGAAACTACTGATCAATATCCTGAAGGCAGTAATGGTGATGAAAATAGCGACAGCTCCCATTCTCTTGACCCTAATGTAAATAACTAAGAACACTCTGATGAAACAATATCATGGGATGATGCAGAAAAGTCTATGGAGACGGTTATAAAATTTCTAGAAAAAAGTCCTTACCTTAGTGGCAACTATGTTTTGCAAGCAATGTCACTCTGAAGAGATATAATCATAAAGAAGTTACCGAACCAAGAAATTGTAGATTTTCATGATCGCTTACGGAATACATTGGCAGCGCCCGAGAGCTCAATCGATGAAAATAGAAACTGCAATGAGACTCACTCAATGAATAAACAAAAAAATACATAAATGTATGATTTCTGTAGATGATAACTTAGGTAATAAATACCTAACAAGTAAGAGTAGATTTAGTTTATTTTCAATGTTTTTATTCCTGCTAATAATATTTAACAATTCTTACTTGCAATATATCCTAAACTCAACTTAATATATACTTGAAGTATCATATAGCAATGAATTTCATTTACTATTTCTTAATTCTTAGAAAATTAAAGGTAACTGCAGCACATTTTTTGATCACGAAACTTGAACAGCATCCTCTAATTTGAACGAATCGGATGTTCAAATTATATATATATATATATATATATATATATATATATATATAAATGTAAATTTGGTTCGTTACAAGTGAATAAAACCATATTTCTACGTTACCAATTTATTTGAAATTTTCAGACAACCCATCTTTAGAGTCGAGGGATGTTTTTACGTTATTAAAATAAATTTTCCTCGCGAATTATTAAAATATTAAATAAAATAAATATATTTTCGTAACCGTTAGTGCGAAACTGTTCTGTTGATAAAACTGAACTTCCGGTTCGATTCATTTCACAGCCACGAATTGACGAAACGAAGTACTCGATAAGTAAAAAAACAAAAAAAAACATAATTCATTTGTTTATCTTCCTAATTTTTTTAATTTAAACATTTTTTCTTTATTATATAAGGCAAAAAAAAGTTTGTCGCTTGCTTGAGTTTTCTTTTGTTTTTTGTTTTTTGTTTTTCGATATAAGATTGGTTGGTAGTGCTAATGCAAAGAGTGGTCTGCGCTATTTTTTAAATCGTATTTACAGGTTTAATTAAAGTTTTATTATATGTTTTTTTTATTCAATTGTAAGGTTAAAATACAGATTAGGTACAAAACACCCTCCCCTCCCCATGTTAAGAATGGCTTTTTAAATAATAACGTTATTATTTCAACACGGATCACTCTCTGCATGAGTACTTTACTTTCACCTAACAATTTAATAAACAAAACATGGTACTTATGCAGAGAAAGTACCATAATAATATAATAATAGAATAGTAACGTTGTTTAGAAAGCCATTATTAACATGGGGAGGACGTTTTGTTACTATTCTATACTTTCACCTAACAATTTAATAAACAAAATATGGTACTTATGCAGAGAAGGTATCGTGCTGAAATAACGCTATTAAGAAAGTCATTCTTAACATGGGAAAGGGAGAGTGTTCTGTAACTATTTTATATTTTCACCTAACAATTTAATAAACAAAAGGATTATCCTGACGTAAAATGATCACCCACTTTGTGGCCACGAGTACCTATAAAAGGTAACGTCGGATCGGAAAAAGAGCTCAAAAATGAAAATAAAATAAATTGTCCGCTCAAAATAAGAAATGGGGGGAGTTAAATTCTCCGCTGTGTTAGTAATTAAAAACTAAAACTAATTCTCAATATGAAAAGAAATGCACTCTCTGCATGAATACCGATTAATGTTTCGTTCTTAGCTTTTTTTACCGTATTTTTTTTTGGGGGGGGTCAAGAAAACCTTTAACAAAAATTGAAAGTACACGTTTTTTCTTTTTTTTTTACAGAAGTTGTTTTTACATAAGAAAATATGAATGCTTTTTCTTTATTAAAGAAATTGGGTACTCGTGCACTTATTGATCCGCATTGAAATAATAACGTTATTATTTAAAAAGCCATTCTTAACATTGGGAGAAGAGGGTGTTTTGTAACTATTCTGGACGTTCACCTAACAATTTAATAAACAAAAATTAAACTTAAGCAGACAAGGAACAGTACTGAAGCATTAACATTATTTAGAAAGCCATTCTTAACATGAGAGGAGGGATGTTTTCTAACTATTCTGTACTTTCGGTGCTAATGCAGAGAGTGATCCGCACTATTTTTAAAATCGTATTTCCACGTTTAATTAAAGTTTTATTATATGTTTTTTATTCAACTGTAAGGTTAAAGTACAGATTAGGTAAAACCCCTCTCCTCCCCATGTTAAGAATGGCTTTTTAAATAATAACGTTATTATTTCAGCACGGATCACTCTCTGCATGGATACCGATTAACGTTTTGTTCTTTGCTTTTTTACCGTATTTTTTGTTTTTTTTCAAGAAAACCTTTTTTGACAAAGACTGAAAGTGCACGTTTTTTCGTTTTTTTTTTTACAGAAATTGTTTTTATATAAGAAAATATGAATGCTTTTAAAGAAATTGGGTACTCGTGCACTTATTGATCCGTGCTAAAATAATAACGTTATTATTTAAAAAGCCATTCTTAACATTGGGAGAAGAGGGTGTTTTGTACCTATTCTGTACTTTAACCTTACAACTGAATGAAAAAAAACGGTAAATTTTTAGATTAGGTCCACCTCCACAATTTTCTTTTAAATGACGACTTTTGTAGGTTTTCGACGATTCTGAATACGGAAATTGCATTGAAATTTTGCACAAATAAGTAGTTATCGAGATATTAAAAATTTGTATAATGCATTGTAATCTCTGGCAGCCGTCTTTTTTACACTTTTGCGCACGTCATAAACAAATCTACGCGCGTAACAATGATGGCCGCTAAATAATACAATGCATAAAACAACTATCTATATCTCGATAACTACTTATTTCTGCAAAATTTCAATGCGATTTCTGTATTCAGCATAGTCGGAAACCTTTAAAAGTCGTCATTTAAAAGAAAATTGTGGAGGGGGACCTAATCTAAAAAAAATACCAAAAAAACCTTGAATAATTATCTAAACTCGAATGTAAAGTAATATTAAGCCGACTTTACAAATTAATAATAGTTAATTATTGGATTTTAATTAATTTATAAGATGAAACTCTAATGATTTTAACTCGATAGATAACGACACTTCCACCCATTAATATGGGGGGGACATTATCATCAAAAGTGTCCTGAATTGTTAACTAAGCACCGGACTTACTACTTAGATATAGATAAGTCACTTGTCCCCATCCCCCCCCCACTTTTTTTTTTTTAATGGAGAGTAGATAATACAGTGGATGTGTTATCGGCAGCTCCAGTAACTCTCGCTTCTCCTATTTTGTCATTTAGTCCTCATTCAATGAGTGATTTTTCTGACAAAGGGTGAAGAAAAAGCTGCCTAAAGGTCGGTAGTACTTGGTGACCAGTAGTCTGAGATGTCGGAAATTTTTCTGTCTCTGTCTGTCCTTGTGGCCATGTCACTAGTAAGGGTGCTGGAGGTAAATGTTTGTCTGGGCTGACGTTATCCGCCTGATAGTCAGGGACCCGAACCTTGGATTAACCACTAAGGAGGCTGTCCTATCAGCAGGCGCAAAGTACTGGGACTGCTGTATTGCCATTTGGTGAGTGGATCTGGACCATGCAGTAGTCTCTGGTGGGGCCTCTCGATGCCATACTAGTGGGTAATTGTTACGGCTTTACCTTTTCGTGTGCTACAAATAAAAAAAAAATCTTCCTGTCTTTTTCTCTCTTACTTTCCCTCTCTGTACTGCTCTAACCAAGTATGCCGACCTATTCCACAAATCCCCAAACCTCAACATGAAATATATCCAGAATAAAAACTCGATTAAACCTAGAACCCATCTTTCAACGTAGACCCCTACTACCAGGTCTCCTTCTCCAACATCAGGGGTCTACGTTCCAACCTTCAAGAGGTTGAAACCCAATTACAGGAGACGAAACCGGACATATTATTTCTAAGTGAAACTGGAATAGGACCGACCACTACCCTAGACGAATTCATAATTAACGGATACTCAAATTTAACAGCTAAATCTGACCCCCAAGATCGCCATGGGCATGGAATATGTGCCTACATTAAGGATGGCTTCCCGTGTGGCAGGGATATCTCTAGAGAAGATCCTAATTTACCCTATATGTGCTTCAGGGTTACACTTGCTAACACCACTGCATTTATATTTGCCCTCTATAGGCCCCACACCAGCGGAGATACTATCTTTAAGAGCATATCTGAGAAAATTGACCACATACTCTCTTCACATCCCTCGGCTAACATCCACATATGTGGTGATTTCAACGTCCATAACGTGGAATGGCTGACCCATTCAAATAAGACAGATGACGAGGGAAGGTTTTGTCATGATTTTGCCATTGCTTATGACCTCACTCAGATTGTTCGCGAACCCACCCGTGTGCCCGATACACCCGGTCAATATGCAAGCCTCTTAGACTTTTTTCTCTCAACTTCCCCTGAGCTATGTTCATGTTCTGTTCATTCTCCTCTAGGATCCTCCGACCACTCCGTCGTATCAGTTAAGATAAAAACGAAATGTAAGAAGCCCCCAGACGTACCCCTCCACCGTACTGTATACCGATACTCTATGGCTGACTGGGATAGCTTCCGTACATTCATATCTGATTTACCTCTGCACTCCATGTTTAAAAAGGATGTGTCCTCTATAGTATCAGAACTGACCGAATGGTTAATTATATGCATAGACCAATTCATACCATCTAAAAAATTTCAACAAAAACCTAACAGCCAGCCATGGTTCTACCCAGAATGTGCTGCTGCTATCGCGCACAGAAATCACTTTTTCCATAGCTACCAACGTAATAGATGCACTGAGACTAAAGCTGCTTTCAGGATTGCCAGCAACCATTGTAAAAGAGTAATAAAAAATGCAAGAGAGCTATATGCCCAGTCTGTTAAATCCAAGGTAGCTGATCAGCGACTTGGATCCCACCAGTTTTGGCAAATAACAAATAAAATCCTGAACAGAAGTGTGCGTTCTATACCAACCATTATCAATGGACCAGAGGTCATCTCGTCAGCGTCAGACAAGGCCAAACTATTTGCAAAGAACTTTGCAGCTAATTCTACCCTATGCGACGAAGGTCATCAACTCCCCATATTTCCTCCTATAACACAGAACAAGCTAGGTAACATACAAATATCCGTGCAGGAGGTCGCCAAACTAATAAAGAACCTAGATTCCAGTAAAGCGACTGGCCCTGATGGCATCCCAATTATAGTGTTAAAAAAGCTTCATCCAGAACTGCTCCCATACTTACGAAACTATTTAAGCGCTGCCTTGAGGAGAAGTGCTTTCCGACTCCCTGGAAGACCTCATCAGTTTGCCCTATATTTAAGAATTCAGGTGATAAGTCATCTCCCTCTCAATACAGACCTATAAGTCTCCTGTGTGTTATGAGTAAGTTGCTGGTATCCATATTAAATAGAGAAATAGTCAACCACCTCAGCAGGAATAACCTTCTTAGTGACACACAATATGGTTTCCGCTCTGCAAGATCTACCGCAGATGTGCTGACGGTTATATCCCACAGGATAAGTGAATCTCTTGACAAAGGCCTCCTTTCTAGGGCAATTGCTCTTGACATATCAAAGGCCTTTGACAAGGTATGGCAAAAGGATCTACTTCACAAGATTTCCAGCTACGGTATAACGGGAAATGTTTTCTCAATCATTAAATCATTTCTCTCCGATAGGCTCATAAGAGTAGTGGTCGATGGACAAAAATCGGAGGCCTGCAATATAAATGCTGGAGTCCCCCAGGGGTCAATCCTGGGTCCAACTCTCTTCCTGATCTACATCAATGACCTCCCTAAACACATACTTAACATCGTTGACATCTATGCTGATGACACAACCATCTACGGCAACACATCAAAGGCTGTAAATGACAAAGTTCTCTCTGATTCTCTATCCTCTGATCTCGAGCGCGTGGTTCAGTGGGGGAAGATGTGGCTGGTTACCTTTAATGCATCCAAAACCAAACTCCTATCCTTACATCATCAACGCTCTGATCCCCAGCTGGCATCAATTGTGATGGATGGCTCTCGTCTGGGTGAGGCTCCGTGTCTTGACAAGCTTCTGGGTTTGACCTTTACTCCTGATCTGAAATGGAACACGTACATCAAGTCTGTTGCCAAAGTCGCTGGAAAGATGGTGGGATCCTTCTACCGCTCGAGAAGAATTCTAAATACTGATGCAAGTCTCTATCTATATAAAAGCCGAGTACGTCCAAGGATGGAATACTGTTGCCATATCTGGGCAGGAGCTGCTAAAAACAGCCTATCCTGCCTTGACAGAGTACAAAATAGACTTCGTGGCTTAGTGGGGGATGCCCTTTTCTCTACCCTGCAACCTCTCTCCCACAGAAGAGACATTGCGAGCCTGTCCTTGTTTTATCGTTATTTCCATGGCAGATGCTCGTCTGAACTCCAATCTCTGGTCCCCCCTCGCCAATCTTTCACGAAAAACACCCGTCTAGCTGAATCCACTGTGAAAAATTTCCCCCACTCTTTATCTGTGCCGAAATCAAAACGCGGATTCCATGAACAAAGCTTCTTTCCTAGAAATGCACGTCTGTGGAACTCTGTTCCGTCTGCCTGCTTCCCTCCGGACTACAACTTGGATGTCTTCAAGTCCAATGTTAACAAATTCCTAATGAACCGCCCCCTTAAGTAAACACTTCAGCAAATCTCCTCACTAAATTAATGTACTTGCAATAACCCTTATCCCTGAGATGCTTCCGGGCCTTGATAAGTGGTGATCACTGTGTAAAAAAAAAAAAAAAAAAAAAAAAAAAAACATAAACCTTTAATTAAGCTTGGAAAATGATTTTAAAAAAATAGCGCGGATCAGTAAGTGCATTAGCACCCAGTAATCGACTCACGTGACCTTATTGCCAAATAAGGTCCGGCTACAATGTTGAACGCGCCGTTCACATTGTTTTTTTTTTTTTCAAGTTAAATTCAACTTTCACAATATCTTTTTATCTTTTTATAAATTCACAATATCTTTTTTTATAATAAATTGTTAGTTTAAAAAGCACAGAATAGTTACAAAACACCATCCCCTCTCTAAGGTAAGAATTGCCGAAAACAAATATTAGGTACTCACGTAGAGAGTGATCCGTGCTGAAATAATAACGTTATTATTTAAAAAGCCATTCTTAACATGGGGAGGGGATAGTGTTTTGTATCTATTCTGTACTTTAACCTTACAATTGAATAAAAAAACATATCATAAAACTTTAATTAAACTTGGAAATTTTAAAAATACAAACGGTGATGGACACTGTTGATGATGTTAAGTTTGAGAAAATGATTTAAAACTAAAAAAACTAAACAAAATACTATCAGAAACCCACCGAATATGCCAGCCTATGCCACAATAAATTATAATCAGTAGGTGTCTGACATGGTTTTGTATAGTTTTTAACTGATTTTCCCAAACTTAACGTATTCAACAGAGTCCGCGACCATTCATCTTTTTCAAATACATAGATAAACACTGCGTTTTTGAGCCGATTAAACATTTTACATTAAATAAAAGCACTAAAAAATTATCCAGTTAGATAGAAACGTAATTTACCTTACCTTAGCTTTCATTTTTTCGTTTTGAACAACCTTTTCGAATCTGTGTATAGTAACACCCCCCTTACCCAAATATTAATTAAAAACTCACATTTTTTAATACAATAAAAAAGAAAACTATTTAGCGTTTCAATGGTTTAGCAACTTTCGGCTTAATCCACTGAATGTTGGACGAGCCCAAGCCATGATTGATGGTAACTCCCGAGGATCCGGATCCAATTCTGCAAGAGTACCATATTTGTTTTCATTTTCGCCTTTTTTTTTTTACTTTTTGGAGTGGATTGCTGTACTAAGAATATAAGAAACGTGCATTTTCTCTTTTTATTAGAATTTTTCATTACACGAAATTAAGCCACAGCAACGCGTGGCAGGGTACAGCTAGTATATACATATATATATATATATATATATATATATATATATAAACAGATTAATATTATCATAAATAAACTATTTAGACGATAAAAAAAACTGAATATACGAGATAAAGCAATTAAGAAACCAGTAAATATCCTTAAATTTAACCTTTTCAAGATAGTTTTTTTATGCGAAGAACATTCGTAAAATACGTATTACTGGTAATCATGAATTAAAAAATGTATGCGACACCTTTTCCCAATTAAAAAAAGTATCTTTAAAAAATGTTTAAAAAAACTGAAGTGTCAAAATAAAAGAGCAAACAATGAATTTTAGATAAACTAGTACTTAGAAATAGATAACGCAAAAAAGTTGACTAAATAATATTACAATAAAAATAAAAAAAAGAAAGAGACTAACCAGAAGAAAATATAGGGATGAAAATAGTGAAAAAGAAGGATTGATGAGCAGAGAAGAGAGAGAGACAAATAGAAAAGATGAGGAGTGGGGTGGAATAGAAAATATTTAATAACTAGAGAGGGAAAAGGGAGGAAGACATAGAGAGATAGATTATAAAAGAAGAAAAAAAGAGAAACAAGAAAGAAAATGCCAAGAAAAATATCGGTGTGTGAGAAGATACGTTTATATGTAAAATTTCTCAACCTAAAGTTCATTTGAGTAAATAATATCAAAAAAGCAATATTGAAACCTTTATATATATATATATATATATATATATATATATATATATATATATATTAATAAACTAACTGATGAAAAGAGAGTATTCCTGAAAAGCTATAAATTAAACATTCTTCGTTATTGTTTTTTATTTTTTACATTTTTACTCCAAAGCACAGTGTCACTTTGAAGTAGTGGGTAACTATAAGGGACATAGTAGAGATACTATGAAAGCAGTTGAGCAACAAGATGTCTGTTCACATTGCACTTGAACTTCTGCATGTCAGTAAAAATGGGGAAGCAGGAACCCGGAAGAGAATTCCAAAGTCTTGCACTCTGGGGAAGAACCAATAAGAAGCTACTATTTTAATTCATTGTTTGAATATTTAATATTAATACATATTAGAATTTATCAATTTCATGAATATATATATATATATATATATATATATATATCACAAATAAATGAAAAAATTCTATAATAAAAATTCCAAGATGTGTACCATCCTACAATTTGTTCGTTTCGGCACTTTTGTCATTTATTCTGTATATGCTCTGAAATTACATAGAGCCTCATAAACACAAAATTGTTATAAATAAATGGTGAAATATAATTAAAAAAGACATTTCCACAAATATATATATATATATATATATATGTATGTATGTATATATATATCTTAATTTTGCAAAACAATTATATATATATATATACACTTATATATATATATATATATGTTTGTGTGCGTGTGTTTGTATAAAAAAGGTGAAATATAATTGAAAATACATATTTCCACAAATATATATATATAGATATATAGATAGATATATAGATATAGATATAGATATATATAAAATACATATTTCCACAAATATATATATATATATTTATATATATATATATATTTGTGGAAATATGTATTTTTAATTATATTTCATCTTATTTATACAAACTCCCCCTCACGCATATATATATACACATATATATATATATATATATAATTGTTTTGCAAAATTAAGATAACAAAATATTAAATGAGAAAATCATATAGTGTATTCCTTTATGCGTACAATTGTTTATAACCATTTGGACAAATGTAAACATTATATTATTAAAAAATATTCCAAAAATAGTAACTCTTCAGGCGCTAAAATAAATTTGTTATGTATATATATATATATATATATATATATATATATATATATATATATGAAAAAATTCATAATCCCTATTTTAGGAGAACACGCAGATTTGCCTCACCTCTCTCGTCCTCATTTACCAGCATTATCATATTAAAGTAGGTTTTAACTAGCAGTGTAGCTTCAGAGACCGCGGAATGTAAAATAAAAAGTGATATGCTAATATAAACGTGAATAAATGAAAATCAACCAAAAATAGGCTTCCAAAATTCATACTAAAATATTTGCAAGGCCCCGTGGCGAATTAAAGTACATGGTAAAACTCTGTATTAAATTACAGTTTGTTTTTTTTGTTGCTATTCAATTTTTACACCAAACAAAGCACAGTACCAATTTGAAGTAGAGGAACATAAGTTTCAAGCATATTATGAAGGGAGATGAGCAGTAAGATGTTTGGTCACACATACACTTGAACTTCTGCATGTCAGTACTCTTGGGAAAGCAGAGAGTTCCAAAGTCTAGCAGTTATAGGGACGAAACTATTGGAGTAGAAGGTTTTCTTACATCTATATATCTCTACTGTGTAGGGGTGTGATTTACTTGCTTGTCGGGTTTGTCGAGGGTATTTACGTCAAGGGGGTACAAGTTCTTGGAGTGCGTCAGAACATTCACCATTAAAGTACTTGTAGAACAGGCAGAAGGATGCAACATTTCGTCGATGGGACAGAGGCTGAAACTTAAATGACAGTTCAAGACCTTGGCGACACTCTTTAAAACCCTGTCCAGGAGTGAGAGACTAGTAGCAGATGACCCAACCAAAATATGACAACTACTCCATACAGGATACTTTCAGGCGTAAGTAGCTTTCTAGCAGGGAAGAGAGAGCCCACCTTCTTCGCAGCAGCCTTGGAAATATACCTGTTCCAACTCATGTTCTCTGTGAACGTTAGACCGAGGAGTTTAAAAGAAGGACTTTCATGTAACGTGTTTTTGGCCATTGCTATTGGTAGTAGAGAACGTTTCTTGTAATTATTAAAGGACACTAGCTTAGTCTTAGCAGCATTGAATGTGACCATCTATTTTAGACGTCTTCTTCTGGTATTTCTCTCATTTCCTTAGCTATGTGTTCATTTGTTTCCCCCCTCGTGCCTGTTATAGAGCGTGGTGTCATCACCAAATATACCCATCTCAGAGACGATTTTATCAGGAAGGTCATTTATGAATATTAGGAATAATAAATCTGATTTTCCTTAGAAAACCATCTTGCCATACCCTGTCAAAAGCCTTAGATATATCTAGGGCTAGCGCTCTACCCTCCCCTGCTTTGTCCAGTGAATCGTATATACGTTCAAAGATTACAGTTAAGATATCTGCTGTGTAACGGACTTGCCTAAATCCATATTGTAAGTCGGTCAGAAGTTTAGCAGCTGTAACGTGATGGAATAGAGCTTGATTTTTTGAGTTTAAAGATTCAATCCTCGTTGATGGCGAAGCGTTGAGCAAATAAGAGTTAATATAAGAAGAGTAGTCTGAATTTCTACCGATATAAAGTCGTCGTTCATGCCAATGAATAAAGTCGATTATTTTCTCATTAATGAACATTACCAAATATCAATTTTCTAAGCAACGATATTTCTTATATCGATATGAAATAGTACAGTTTAAGTGATACATGGCGTAACTAAGAAAACAATTTGATTTTCGCAAATAACTCTCCGTGAGATGATATCCTCTTTAGATGCATTCATCAGCAAACGAGAAACATGTCTCCGATTTAAATGTGTTTTCACTTGGGGCTAAAGGTGGTAATATATCATGGAAGATTAATGATCGAAGATAAACTACATCGGTGTTGTTTCCCTCAACATATAAATGAGGCATATCGTCACCTTCAAGACGGGGAATCCAGAATGTGTGTAAATGCAGATATATTGCAATTACCTTGCAGCTTAACTCACAAAGATCCTTGTCTGTTTTTTATCGTCGACTTAAAAGTGAATTCCTGTAGTTAAGATCGCCTCATTAGTCATGTTCATTACAGTTATTAATACCGACCTATTCTCTGTTTGTTACATCACTTAAGTGCCGTAGATGTAAACTGCAATCTTAAATATTTTATATAATTCAAGTAGCAGTAAAAATCTTAAAACAGTATCTTCTGCGGCGTATCCGTTGGTATTAATAGGTATTTCACACAAAATCCCCCCTCTCTCTCTCTCTCTCTCTCTCTCTCTCTCTCTCTCTGCACACACACCCACACACATAGATAGATAGATAGATAGATAGATAGATAGATAGATAGATAGATAGATACTAGTCTACCCGTTGGCCCATGAATTGGAAGATGAAAAATGTTGCAAATAAAAAGTGATTTTGAAATTATACGGTTTTTTGTCTAGAGAAACATTTTTTAAATGATGAGTAAAAAAATATAACTCCAGAGCACTACTGCAGGCACTAATTAAAATTAAGGAGGCTCTACTAAAAGCACTACTGAAACCAAGTTTCTACCTTCCCCCTCCTTGAAAAGAGAAAATATTTTTAAATAAGGCCTGAAATAAAAATAAATCTTCAGAATTCACAGGAGCGTTGCTAAAAGCCGTAAATATTGTTATAAATATGATTATAATTATATATTGTATATTTATATTTTAATCGGTGTTATTTTTACTGAACAAGGTTAAATTACATTTATTTATAAGGAAATACGTTAAAAAAAATAAAAACAAAAAATATTGTGTATGCTTTGAATAGCAGCAGTAGATTTTGATATCAAACTAAAGCCACGGCGGCATTGAAATAGGTAAACAGACGAATTTTTTAAACCGGAAGTCACAAACCGAAGTAGCGGTTTAAACGCCAAATCAAGCAAGCTGATCTGAGTTTTTTAATATATATATATATATATATATATATATATATATATATATATATATTAGATGTTCCTGCAAGAAAACGGAGCTGCGTGTGCCGACTATCTAATCAGGCTGCCTAATGATACTGGCCTTCTGATATAAAATTCGCCAAACATTGATGGTATTGTTTTTTCCTTGGCCAAACTCAATCATGTTTTGCAAAGTCTGGGCTCTAATGTATGTTCTCTCCTTGCCGAAATTTACAAAACACTCGATTAGCTACAATCACCATCAACATTTTCTTCACTCGCTATCTGTTCCTAAATTTGAACGCAGATTTCATGAGCAGAACTTCTCTCCTTGATCTGTCCGCGTATGTAACACTGTTCCATTGGCCTGCTCCCCGGTCGATTACAATATGGTAGCATTCACATCCAATGTAGACAAGTTTTTGTTGTGCCCTCTTCTTAAATAATCCAAATTCTACCTAGTCTACACCATTAACGATTACTAAACTACATTCATAAACACTTATGCTTGAATGCCATTCGGGTCTTGATAAGTGGTCTCTTTTGTAAAAAGTCAAAAATAAAAATGATAATCTTCCTCTACAACACAATCAAATCAAACACAACAAATATATTTGAAGATATGAGTAACTTGATGCATAACATTTTTTCCAACATTGCAGCATTCAATATTTAATATAACCTGAAAAGGCTTGATATTTCATGTACACAATATTATAAATAAACATTTGAAGCATAAAATCGTGGATGGTATAACCATGTAAAATCTCATTTTCAGATACTCGAATATTAGTTTTCTATAATCATTGTTATTTATCGAGTTTATCAAACTCTAAATTTAGACTGTTGGGAAGATTCTCACCGAAAACAACGTCGTACTGAAAGAACTTCTGTATCGTAATGATTTTGGTTATAGTGACTTCTAACTTTCATTGATTTAAAAAAGCCATGGTTTAGAGTGTCGTGAACATTTAGAGAAATAATTCAAGCAGGACATAGATGAGCAACAGTCGAAAAAAAAGTCAAAATAAAACCTCGAGAGTGTCATCTATAGCAAAGATTGAGGCATGCAGATTTTGTAAGAAATTGAAATAAATTGCATATGATATCAGTTCCGTTACTTATTAGACATAACTCGTTTATCAATCTTCCCCCAAGACATTCAGAACAAGAACTCATGTAGCTACAACCTCTGTTAACAATTTCTCCCATTCTCTGCCTAAATCGCCTTTAGAACTCTGTATCGTGGGCCTGCTTTATGGCTGATTAAAACATGGTCGTTTTTAAGTCAACTGTAAAAAGATTTTGCTGAGCCGTCATCTTAAATAATCAAATTCTACCCGAATTCCGCCACTACCAATCACTGTATTTTTCTGTTAAACTCTACTGTAAATCAACAGTGTAATTTCCATATTTCTTGCTGAGCAAATAGTCTATTTTTCATCTTGATTTCAGTAATTGTATTTTACTGTGTATCCAATAAAATATAATATACACACTCGTTTTCCGATATATGTTGTCTCTATATCTCTCTATATAATATATATATATATATATATATATATATATATATAATGGGATACACTATTTTTCTGTACGTTGCATCATTGTTTTTTATATCTTACATACTTATTTTTTACTCATAGACAAATATATTTATTCTTACATGTAATTCATATTTTTTTGTATTATAAAAAAATGGTTAAGATACGTATGCATTCTGTTTATTAGCGTGTGAAAGGGATTAGATATAACCGCTACTTCAAAGGGCATTAACAAATTGTCACCTCAGATTAAATATTTATATATATTCTGTATTTTGTTCTAATTGAAAGTGCAATTTGAAAGCGACAGGATAACCAATCGTAAACTTGTGTCATGTGTTTGGGCATGCTTATAACACAATTATGTATTTATATTGATTCTGTATTTCACCTTCTGGTTTCATTATGTTTTTATGGAATCGAAATAAACGCAAATCATGCTACTTCAAAAATATCCTAGTTGTTGCTGGTATATTTGTATTACCATAAGTTTTGTTTCCTTTCGATAATTTATGTGATGTTTGGGTGGTAGGTTTGCATGTTAATTGTTGTGGTTGCAAGGTTGAACAATAATTAGTAAGGAAATGCAATGAAGACGCAAACAACAAGATAACGCAATAATAAGTGTATTAAAGAAAAGGTATATTTACAATATGTACAAATGACGGTGTCGAGTCAGAGAGTCTTGGTGGGAGGACATGTACGCTCTTCGGCGTCACTTCCGGTGGCATTTGAGTAAGACACACCAAGGCCAACCTAGGCTTGCCATTTATAGTGTTATGTTATTCGCATATGCAAATAAGTGGTTGCCATTACAACACCCCCTCCCAAGATTTGAAGTCACACAGATTTCAATATCTTTTTCTTTTTGGGTTTACCATTAATGGTTCATTCACTTTTCTTTTCCTACCTGATCTTCGGGGTTCAGGTGCATTTTGAGGCGGTTCCAAATTAAAAGATTCGTATATGATATATATGGTGTCCTCCTCTTCGACTGTTGTCGTATCATCATCATCTTGGATATGACGTTTTTTTATCTGATTTAGGTGCCTTTTATGTATATTCTGTGGACCTTTAATCATGTATGTACAATCACTAATGCGTTTATCCACTACTCCACATTCCCAGTAAGATGTGTTATTTCTGTAGCACTTAAAATATACTCGATCTCCCGAGTTATATTTCTTTCTTCTCGTGTGTGTAGTGTTTCGGATAATTGACTGCCTTGGCAATAGTTTGTCAAACGCTGATTTTACCTTTCTGGCAAACATTAGATCAGCTGGTGATATGTTTGATGGTGTACTAGGATGTGGTGTAATCCTATATACTTGCAAGAATTGTTTCAAAGCTTTTTCTGTTGGTGTTCCAATGGATTTCATTAACGCTCGTTTTAGCGTGTCCACGAACTTTTCCGCGAGGCCGTTCGACCTTGGATGATACGGCGGAGTCGTGATGTGCTTCACTCGGAACGTGTCGCAAAATTCCTTAAACTCTGCGGATGTGAACTGCGTTCCGTTGTCAGTGACCAGTGTGTCTGGTACACCGAATCTTGCAAACAACTCGTGTAGGAACCCTATTGAGTTGTTCGTTGTTGGATTCCTGCAACGCATTACCTCCGGCCATTTTGTGAAACTATCCACTACAATTAAATAATAGTTTTCACCTACTGGACCAGCGAAGTCCATGTGGATTCTCGACCATGGTTGGTCGGTTTTCGGCCAAGGTTTGTGTACTATAGGTGGAGATTTTGCCGCTAACTGGCATCCTTTACATTTATCAATTGTTGTCGCTATGTCAGTGTCCATGTTACGCCAGTACACGTAGCTTCTCATTAACGACTTCATTCGATTTATCCCCGGATGTCCTGTGTGGAAATCTCTTAACATCCTATTCTGCAATGTTTTGGGTATTACCACTCTCTCGCTGTACAGTAACCCATCGTCACATATGGAGAAAACTTCCTGCACCTTTGTGTCCGTTATAATTTTCTCTTTTATGTCCTTTATATATTCGTCTTTCTCGGCTTCCCTTTTAATGTCCGACAAAGTTACGGGTAGTTCCTTAATGATGTTTGCTACCATATTTTTTACTTCAACATTTTTCCGAATTGCTGCAATGACTGATTCTTCCAGATTGTGTTTCTGTGGTATCAGTCTTGACAGTCCATCCGCATGGCAAATCTTTTTTGATGCAAGATGTTGTAGCTGGAAATCGTAATTAAGTAGTATTGTACCCCAGCGCAGCAATCTATTTGCGGTGTATACCGGCAATCCTTTTTTTGATCCATAGATCGTGACTAACGGTTTATGGTCGGTTTCAAGTATGAATTGTCTACCATATAAATATCGGTGAAATTTAGTCACTGCAAAGATTATGCTCAACGCTTCTTTTTCGGCTGGTATCAGCGTTCTCGAAGCATGCGCTATTGGTTTTCTAGACCCATCCGGCATAATATGTTGAATGCATGCTCCTAAGCCGTAGGAGCTAGCGTCACTAGCGACGACTATTTTTAAGTTTGTGTCAAAGTGCGTTAAGAATAATTCGGATGTTAGTGCGCTCTTTATTTTGTCAAAAGCGGTTTGACATTCTTGTGTCCAGTTCCACGGTGTATCCTTTTTAAGCAGATTATTTAAGGGGGCTCGCAAGTTATGCATTCCTTCAATAAACGATTGGTAATAATTTGCGAGTCCTAAGAAACTCTGTAAGGTTGTTACATTATCGGGTGCTGGCATATTTTTTATTGCCGCAGATCTGTCTGGGTCTGGACGTCGTCCATGTTTGTTTATTATGTGTCCAAGATACTTAATCTCGCTCATACAAAAGTCACATTTACTTTCTTTTACTTTAAAGCCGAATTCTTGTATTCGAGTAAATACTTGTTTCAAATGTTCCTTGTGTTCTTCTAGGGATTTGCTCCTGACAACAATGTCGTCCAGGTATGCACATGCGCACTCAATACCACTTAGCATGGTGTCCATCGCTTGCTGAAAGATGGCAGGCGCTACTTTGATGCCAAAAGGCAATCGGTTGTATTTGTATAATCCCTTATGCGTATTGATGCATAGTATTTTTGAGCAATTCTCCTCGACCGGTATTTGCAAATACGCGTCGCTCAAGTCTATCTTGGAGAAGATATTACCCCCATTCAACTTCGTGAATATTTCCTCTGGGCTTGGTAGGGGGTAATGGTGATCTTTTAATAGGGAGTTAACCCCGATCGAAAAGTCTGCGCACACTCTAACTTCGTCATTCTTTTTCTTTACGTATACGGTGGGGGCTGCCCACTCGCTGTGTTCTATTTTTGATAGAATTCCCGTCTGTTCCAATCTATTTAATTCTTTATCAATCTTTTCCAACCCAGCGAACGGAACATTTCGCTTTTTTCTAAAAATTGGGCTGGCGTTTTCTTTAAGTTCAAACGAGGCCTTGAATTTATTGCAGCGACCTAAGTTAGTCGTGAATGCCTCAGGAAATAATTCTTTTAAATCGTCTTTTATATTTACTGTTGTTGGAGAAGAACATTCTAATTTTTTACAGAATGTATTGATTGGCTTATCCCATAGTCCGAATTTCTCAATTAAATCTATTCCAAACAGATTTTCAGTATTTTTTAGTACGAATATTTTTAATTTCTTCGAAATCCCTTTCAATTTTATCGGGAGGACAACTTCTCCTTCAAATTTTATACCACCACCAGTTACCGTCCGGGCTGCTTTACTAGTTTTCATCATGGCCGGTTTTCCCAACCTTTTCCACGTATTCAGGTTTATTATAGAAACATCGGAGCCGGAGTCGAGTTGTAACTTTATTGATGTTTTAAATATTTCCACGTTTACGTATTTTCGCCGATCTTTGTCTAATTTTGTATTTGATTTTGTTTGCTGTACTCTCTTTCTGGTGTAATCTTTATATCTGCAGCAATCGGTTTTATGTCCCACCTTCTTACAAATGTAGCATTTTTTCTTCTTATAAGGACAATCTGATTCCCAATGCTTTTCTGCACATCTCTTACAGTTATATCTAGGAAGAGGCTTGTTATATTGTGTACTATATTTATGGTTATTATCTTTGGAATATCCCGTTCCATTGCTTTTCTTTGTAAAGTTATTGGTTGGTGCGTATGGTTTTCTAACTTTTCTTACATATGCCACTCCGGATTCTTCTTTATTTTTTTAATCCTTTTTTAGTGTAATGGCCCTTTCACAGTCCTCTGCTAGTTTCTGGAGGGTTAAATCGTGCTCAGATTCCAGCTTAGACAACACTCGTCTGCGTATTTCTGGATTTTTCGTGGAAACTAACCCTTGAGCGAAGATTAGACATTTTAAATCTTCTACCGTTAGTTCTGCAAGCTTAAAATTATCGCAGTTTTTAATGACAACTGATGCGTATGTCAAATAATCTTGGTTGTCCATCTTTCTTAGATTCATGCACAGCCATCTTTTATGAAAAAGAGATATATTTGGATTAAATAATTCTTTTAGTAATTTTACAGCTTCCATGAACTCTAATTCCGCAGTTTTTTTAGGTAATATGTAATCTACGAATTTGCTGTGTTCTGATGTACCCAATTTTCTGAGTAAGAGGCTCACTTTCTGACTATTTGGCCAATTTTTACAGTCCAGTTGAAAAACATCCTCGTATCTTGTGTAGTATGCTTCAAAATTCTTCTCTTCTACAGGCACATAATGAAATGTGTCCATGCTATTAAAAATAGTTGTATGGGAGAAATTAACACTATCGACATTTTCTCGATTACTCTTTAGTAGTTCCAGTGTTTTAGCAAAACGTTCATCTTGTCTTTCTTCATATTCCAATTGTAGTTTCTTATGCCTTTCTTCCTGTTCCAATTGCAGTTTTTTCTGCTTTAATTGTGCCATTTTCTGCTTTTCTTCTTGTTCCTGCTGCCATTTCAATAATCTGTCCTCTCTTTTTTCCTCGCGGTCAGCCTGTGCCTGTATTTGTGTTTGCAAAAGCTCGTTTTGTGTAGCTTGTCTGCGTTCATCCCGCTCAGCCTGTGCTTGTAAAAATTGCATGAACATTTTTGATAAGTCTTCCATGTTTTTTTTGTTTTTGTTTTTTTTAGTGTGTAGTTAAAAAAAATATTGTACCATGTACAATATACACCGGTTTGGGTTACAACAAAAAAGCAATTGCTGTAAGCTCCTGTTTTCAATAATAATATCGCTGCTTGCAATAATATATTCTTTTTGCGAGTCACGCTGCAAAAAAAAAATAAAACAGATTTATCTGGAATCACGAAATGGAATTGACTTTTCGTTTTTAGGTACTTACTAATACGTAACTCTTTTCACAAAATAAAAGTTTGGGGTTTTTTTTTCGAGTCACAATTGAATAAATGTATGCAGTACATTTAGTTCTTTGAGTTTTGTTTTCTCTAGTATTTTAGTAATTAAAATACCTCTTAAATTGAGATTACCTTTTTTTTCCGTGACGTTTTATTGTATTATCCGTTATTCAGTGACAACTTCAAGAAAAAAATTCTATTCCTTGAATTTTAGTTTTAGCTGTGGTATTTCCTTTTAGTACCGACGTCAACCAAAACATTAATTAAAAAGTCCTTTAGTTGTTGTTTTGTTTACAGAGAACAGTAATTAGAATCCACTGGCGAACTTTTTTCGTAGGTTTCTTCCTTGCTTTTCGTAATACGGGTCTGACCTGTCGTTTTTGCGACAGAACAAAGTTCGCTTTTCGTTTGCAAGTTGGTCCTTTAGTAAGATTTGTCGTGTAGCGACAAAACAAAAATTCACTTTTACATTCGTTTGCAAGTCGGATTCCCAGAAAACGGCGTAAACTGTCGCTTTTGCCACGTTAGAGTTTTTTTTTTCACTTGAGTTGAAACTTCTCTTTAGCGTAAAATCCGTTTGCTCGTCAACACTTTGCATTCCTTAAAAAAAATGGTCAACCTTTGCGTTGTACTTTTTTTTTTTTAAATGGTTCTTCGTCAAACTGTTATATTTGACGCTTCATATCTCGTCGCCAACTGTTGTGGTTGCAAGGTTGAACAATAATTAGTAAGGAAATACAATGAAGACGCAAACAACAAGATAACGCAATAATAAGTGTATTAAAGAAAAGGTATATTTACAATATGTACAAATGACGGTGTCGAGTCAGAGAGTCTTGGTGGGAGGACATGTACGCTCTTCGGCGTTACTTCCGGTGGCATTTGAGTAAGACACACCAAGGCCAACCTAGGCTAGCCATTTATAGTGTTATGTTATTCGCATATGCAAATAAGTGGTTGCCACCACAACAGTAATATCATTACTATTACCTGGTTTTGTTTAACCTCTGATTCTATCAACACTAAATAACTCCCCACCATATCTATATATCTATAAAATTGAACGTGTCTGTGTGTCTGTTTGTGTACATTTCCCCACGCAATAGCTCTGTCAATTTTTAGTTTACAGATTCGAAATTTGATATACAGGGTACTGAGATTTGGAAAAATCGATGTGATCCATTTTCGGCCAGAAATTTGAGTGTTAAGAGGTCAAAGTTCAACGATTTGACCTTTGAGGACTCTACCAAACTCCTCCAACAATTTGGGGTCTAAACACTTGAAATTTTGGATATAGGTTCCTTGGACATGGATCCAACTTAATAACTTGATTTAAGCCGGAAACAATAAATGTTAAGGGGTCATAATAAGGGTAAAAGTTAAAAAAATTAACCGTTGTTTTTTGGTTTTTTGTTCAGCATACACCTCCAAACACCCGGGTAACGCCGGGCACCCATGCTAGTATATAGTAGCGTTCGTGTGTGTCTGTCTGTCTGTCTGTGTGTACAACTCCCAATAACCAAAGAATATAAAGGTAATATGTGTACACCTCACCTGGTCAAGAAATATTAAAACCCATGTAAGGATACTTCTATCAACGGAGACATTATAGTGGATATGTAATTTCATTATATAGCATTCTTCAAACCATGTTTACATTGTTGAGTTACGGTCATAAACATATTACATTAAATTAAATCTATTTAAATAATTACCTCGATGACATTACTTATTCGACATAATAGCTTTGTTTCAACTATACTAATTAAATTTTTTTTTAATTATTTAGTTATTTAAATTTCAAGTTATATTTGATTTAACTGAGTTTATCTAAAACCTGAAACCGTTTTATTTTACAAATTAAAACCAGAAAATCAAAAGGAGAAATAACTGTGATAGTTTAATTGAAAATTGTTTTAAACGGAGCACATTATTACATATTTGTTTTCATTTCGAAATATTATTCTAAGCTGAATTATTATTTTTATTTTTAATTCGGAGGAATTTGTTTTCGCTTATTCTTAATTTTTAAGTAACTTTTTTTTTATTTGTTAGAGAAAAACAAATGTACTCATTTACTTGCATCCTCACGAGGGCAGAGATAGTCACAGAGACACATGTGAACAAAATCCATCATCCTCTGCTGTTTTTGTTTTTTGTTTATAAAATTTAATCGATGTTGCCCAGGATTTATTTGCCTGCGAAACAGATTTTCTTTATAATTTATTTAATATCTTAAATTAAAAAATGGTCAATTTTTACGACGTGACCCAGCATCGTTTGCCCCTTGTCAAGAAATATTAAAACCCATGTAAGGATACTTCTATCAACGGAGACATTATAGTGGATATGTAATTTCATTATATAGCATTCTTCAAACCATGTTTACATTGTTGAGTTACAGTCATAAACATATTACATTAAATTAAATCTATTTAAATAATTACCTCGATGACATTACTTATTCGACATAATAGCTTTGTTTCAACTATACTAATTAAATTTTTTTTAATTATTTAGTTATTTAAATTTCAAGTTATATTTGATTTAACTGAGTTTATCTGAAATCTGAAACCGTTTTATTTTACAAATTAAAACCAGAAAATCAAAAGGAGAAATAAAATGGTCAATGTACAGTTTTAGAAAAAAAATGGTCAATGTACAGTTTCTTTCCAACTCCTCAAAACACTTGAAAATGACGACTTTTAATAGTTTTCGATGGTGCTGAAAACGAATATCACATTTAAATTTGGGGCAGATAAGTAGTTTTCATGATATGAAAAATTACTTTTTCAAAAAGTGGGGGATCACTTTCCTATATAAATTTAACGTAAAATGGGTACCCACTTTCTAACCACCTAATAATTTCTTCATATCATAAAACAAATTTAATTAGCATCCTAAATTATGAGATGAAAAAAATGAGCGCATCTCTTTTAAAAAAAACAGAGCAAATTTTAGGGGTGCTGAAAACGAATATCACAGTTAAATTTGTTTTATGATATGAAGAAATTATTAGGTGACCAGAAAGTGGGTGCTCATTTTACGTTAAATTCATATAGGAAAGTGATCCCCTACTTTTTGAAAAAGTAATTTTTCATATCACGAAAACTACTTATCTGCCCTATATTTAAACGTAATATTCGTTTTCAGTAGCACCGAAAACCATTAAAAGTCGTGATTTTAAAGTTTTTGGGACTGAATGTATCTTAAATGGTCTTTGAAAGCTACATAAGATATTAGCCATTAACCTAGATGTATTGAATTTGTATGTTGCATCTGGTGTTTGCAAAGCTACGAAACTTTGGTCCAAAGGTGAATTTCTACAGCCATTTTATTATATATGAAGATAGCTTGAGATCAGGAAAGAATAAATTAAACTGTAATTTCCATCGTTGAAAAATAAACTGTCCGTCGTGCTTTCAACCTGTCCTTTTCATGACAGTTTCAGATTTCTTATTCAAATTAATGACCTATATACATTACTGAACCTTCTACAAACGGAGATCAGTTCTTTCTCTTTCCGTTCCCCCATTCCATCACCCGATAGGATAGAGAGAGGCGTACCCGTTTGTGTAAGTCATTTTCGTCATTACTTTAACCACGTAATTAATTTTCTTAATGTTTTTATTCAATTCCGCTAGAAAGGTCCACTAATCAAAAGTAGATGTATCTCTGCTAATCGTTAAAATATGCCGTAGAGGGCAATCAGAAAAAGCTTTATTTCATAACAGGACTTCTGAATCCAGCGGAAGATGTAAAACAATCATTTAAGAGAACTTAAGATATTGGCAAAAATGTCTGAATCGAAGTTTAAATATTGTATACATACGTGAGGTGTATATACTGATGACACTACACTCTATAACAGGCATGACAGGAAAACAAATGAACACATATCTAAAGAAATGGAAAAAACACTAGAGGATGACGTCCAATCTGTAGAGGAATGGGGGCATAAATGGATGGTCACATTCAATGCTGCCAAGACTAAACTGGGTTCCTTGAATAATTACAAGAAACCTTCTCTGCCACCAATAGCAATGGCCAGTGACTCCCTGTCTGAGAGTACATCTTTCAAACTGCTTGGCCTAACATTCACAGGAAACATGAGCTGGAACAATTATATTGAAAACATTGCCAGGGACGCTGCGAGAAAGGTAGGCTCTGTCTACCGTGCTAGAAAACTACTGACACCTGAAAGTATCCTGTATCTCTATACGGCCACTATTCGCCCATGTATGGAGTATTGTTGTCACATTTGGTCTGGTGCATCTCTCCCTCCTAGACAAGGTTAAAAAAAAGAGTTGCCAATCTAATAGGCCCTGAACTGACATCTAAGCTTCAGCCTCTGAACCATCGACGAAACGTTGCATCCCTCTGCTTGTTCTACAAGTATTTTAATGGTGAATGCTCTGACGAACTGCAGACACTTGTTCTCCCACGACGTAGACACCCTCGACAAACCCGACAGGCAGCTAAATCCCACCCCCACACAGTAGAGATCCCTAGATGTAAAAGATCTTTTTACTCCAGTAGTTTCTTCCCCAGAACCGCTAGACTCTGGAATTCCATTCCAGGTTCCTGCTTCCCTAACTGTACTGACCCGCAGAAGTTCAAGTGCAACGTGAACCGACATCTTGCTGCCCAAATCCCTACATAGTGCCCCAGTAGTTGCTGCCCCTGATAGTAGTCCCCTACACCAAAGTGGCAGTGTGCCTTGTTTGGGGTGAAAATGTATTAAAAAAAAGGTCTCGTAGGTGGGGATTTGTTGTTTTGGATTCTATTGGAAGTTTTCGTTTGATTGTCACAATTGTGGGGGATTCTCTCCGGACGAATGTTTTGACTTTTCCTGCCAAACTGCCCGACAGTCTTCTAGTTTGTGTTATATTTTAATGAAAACAATCTAATACTGGCTGTGCGGTTCAATTTAAATCCATTTTGAAAATCTCTACATCGACCACGTTACGTTTTGTTAGAACGCTATATTACTTTCTGTGAATTCTTTTTTTATTTGTTATAATTTGTGGTAATAAGTCTTGTTGTTTCATCTGATCTTGTTGCTGTTCTTATTGAAATCTTTCTTCGTTTTTTTTTTGTTTGCTGTAAATCCATTTGATTTCTACATATTAGGTTCAAAATTGATTTAAGTCTATCATTATATCTTATTTTTAAAGAGGAAAGAATAAAAATAAATATGGCATTGAATGTGTGAAAAATTACTTTACGATTTTCCATGTAGCCTTACGGTCGAACGAAAAAAAGTAACTTCTCTCTCTCTCTCTCCCTCTCCCTCCCTTCCCCCCCTCTCTCTCTCTCTCTCTCTCTCTCTCTCTCTTTCTCTCTCTCTCTTACTCTCTCAGTTAGAGTTCACCGTTTTTTTTTCTTGGCTGAAAATAGACTCAAATTAATTTTGTTACAACCTATAATTTTCTTTCTGAGAAAAAATCCAAGAGAACAAAAACGAAAGCCGAGAAGTTACTTTTTAGTTTAAAAAAAAAAAAGTCAACACGTATTTTTTAATTGTAACATTTGCTCGTTGAACAATGTTATCATTGTTTACATATTAGTGCGTCGAATGTGAGTTGGTGGTTCGTAGAAAACAGCGAAACTTTAAAAGTTACTTCCTGGTACTTTTTTTAATTTTTTTTTTATTACATCTTCACCCCAAACAAAGCACATTGCCACTCAGGTGTAGGGGGCTACTATCAGGGTCAGCAACTACGGGGGCACTATGTAGGGATTTGGGCAGCAAGATGTCGGTTCACGTTGCACTTGAACTTCTGCATGTCAGTACAGTTATGGAAGCATGATCCTGGAATGAAATTCCAGAGTCTAGCGGTTCTGGGGAAGAAACTACTGGAGTAGAAGGATATGTGTTCATTTGTTTTCCTGTCATGCCTTTTATAGAGTGTAGTGTCATCAGCATATATACCCATCTCAGAGGCAGTTTTGTCGGGGAAGTCATTAATAAATATCAGGAACAATAGAGGTCCAAGAATAGACCCCTGAGGCACTCCCGCATTTATATCACACTGTTTAGATGTTCGGCCGTCGAGGACAACCTGGATTTTTCTCTTGTCTAAGAAGGATTCAATTATGCTAAGTATTCTACCAGTGACACCGTATGATTTAAATTTCCCTTGTGCGATACCCTGTCAAAAGCCTTCAATATATCTAGAGCTACCGCTCTGCCCTCCCCCGCTTTGTCCAGTGAATGGTATATACGTTCAGAGATTACAGTGAGAATGTCAGCTGTGGAACGGGCTTGTCTAAGTCCATATTGTTTGTCAGTCAGAAGTTTAGCCGGACTAGAGCATGGTTAATTATGGTCTCAAATATTTTGGCAAAAAGTGGGAGGAGGCTAATGGGGCGATAATTCGTCAGTTCTTTCGCCAGAATTCTTGAATATTGGTACTACAGAAGCGGTTTTCCAACAGCCCGGAAAGCATGATTCATTAAGGCATTTGTTGAAGAGTTTGGAGAGAACTGGAGCTACTTCGGCTGAGCACTTTTTTTTAATAGCACAGCTGGGATGAGATCAGGTCCGCATTTGGAAGTGTCAAGATTTATTTTGATAGCATGTACCTGAGCAGGGGTGATTTTTAGATCGTCTAGCGTGGCGTCTGTCCGCAAAGGAAAGTCAGGCAGGGGGTGGTTGGTAGGGTCCAGTGTGGAGTTCGAGGCAAACCGGCTGGCAAGCATATTAGCTTTGTCGGTTGCTGAGCAAACAACCTCGTGATTGTTGGTTAGTGGGGGAATTGTTGATTGTCCATTGTTTACTACACTGTTGTAGATTTTCTTAAAACGGTAATTAATCATCTGATTCCACGGTACCGACACTCTGAATAATTCGTTGCTAATGTGTATGGAACACGTTCTGCTCGTTCAATACTTCATCGCAATTGTGTTTTAGGTATTTAAATACCATTTTGTTAGTTTGAATACGATTGTTTTTTATTTGACTTTTATACGTGCGTGCACGAATCTTTACTGCTAGTTTTTGTGACAACACTGTTGTACTTGACAATTCGGTTTTCCAGCATAAATTCTTGATTCCACCTCGCAAGTTCTAGTGGCTCCACAAAAAGAGTCATTAAGAAAGACGCGAACAGGTGTTTAATAGAAATAATATATTGTACAAAATAAGTCATTACAAAGAAAGGTCTTCGGCACTCCCGACCATTAGTCTGTAGTCTATTGTTTATTTACGATACCCCCCCACGAGAGTATTACCCTCTTGGTTTATATAATAGTAAGCAGAGTCCATTATAATTAAAGTACATAAACTTCATTTAAACATAGACTTTAGTAGAGATACACGAAACAAATTAGCAATTTAAAAGTATTTTGTCGAGAGGAGTTGAATAACATTGAACGAACTTTGTAGAAGAGACTTACTTAAACTAAATTCTAGATGTATGACAGCCATCACAGAAAAAGAACTTGGCATTAAATATTAAACATTACCGATTTCTGTCAATATCCTTTGTGGTTATTGGCTTTATTTTGTGTGTCATTAAAATGTCTACGAACCAGAGTTAACGTCTGTCCATTTACACATTGGATGTTTTATGTACTGTATTCAACTCATGACGTTTTAAGATAAAACTATTGGAATTTTGAAAATATCTTTAGAATATCACGTATGCTCTCTATACACACACATACATATATATATATATATATATATATATATATATATATACATATATATATATATATATATTATTCATTGGAATTTAACTAATCACTATATATAGAGAGAGAAAAGACCCTTCCTGCTTAGACCTATTTGTATTATATATATATATATATATATATATATATATATATATAATACAAATATAAATAGATGAATATATAGAGAGAGATATACATAATTACATGCTTAGACCTATGGATATATAGATCTCAATAAATTGATACGTATATACATATATAAAATGATCATACTAAGGCAGTAAAATTACTAGATACAAAAGAAAATTTGATAAGATGGAAACAGGCAGATATGATTAGATAAAGAGAAATAGATATTATCGATTAAAATCGTTGTTTAGTTATTACGTGACTGATTTTTTTTGTTCGAAAAACAAGTTTCGGTTTTTGTTTTTATTCTTTTTTCTGTTTCTGCTTTTTTGTCTATTGTTTGTTTCATATTCTGATTATTAGGAACAATCGATGGAATTGAAATTATTTTTTGTCACGATTAACTGGATGGTTTGAACACAGTCGGTTTGTAATGAGTTTTTTATGGAAACAATTTTAGATGTAAATTCCATTATTATATTCATATTTCGGAACAAAACTCGTCGAATGAATATATTGCAGCTATAAATCATCGAATAACATGTGATGCTTTTCTTATTTTAGTGCAAAAGATGTTTCGAAACTTATTATTCTTTAATGCTAGAAAAGGTTTATTAAAACATGATATGCATGAACGCAATAGTTCTCAGTTGTTATTCTATCTCTCTGATATTTTTTTATTATCTGCAATATTAATAAAATAAAATCGAGTAATCCCCTGTAAATCCTGTTACCATAGAACTATAAACACATAAATTCTATAAAAATCTTTATATGTCCACGCTCCCTGCCAATAATAGTTGCATGTTCTCAGAATTATCAGTCAGTTTCATTTGAATTCAGAATTTCCTACATTAATTCTGACCCACATGACTCTCATACAAGTGTCATACTCGAAGGAAGTTGGGATGATTTTCACACACTTCAATCTATACTTCTACGTTAATATATTAAATGTTTGGACGTACATTATCAATTTTACGTAAATTTTTTAAAATGAGATCAAGTTATATAGGTTTATGTATAAAGCACCGCTGAATTCAAACGAAGCCTCGCTTATTATTATCATTATTATTATTATTATTATTATTATTATTATTATTATTATTATTATTATTGTAAGTTCAGTGTTGTGATTTTTACAGTAGTTATTTTTTTACTCAAGTGCAGGTTTTTACACCAAAGCATATTCAAAAGGTCAATTAGATAGACAGCATCCGCGTAGGATGATTATTGTGCCAAGCAGAACCGACTTGGTTACCAACGAGTTCAACGTTTTCTCAAGTTTATCTGGAATCGAGCCAAGCGCAATTATAATGATCTGCATGATTATTATTATTATTATTATTATTATTATTATTATTATTATTATTTGCTCACTGTGAGTTTTATAAAAGTTGTTATTTGTAATTGCTGACTGACAATAATGAGCCGTATTCCTTGGAATCTGAGTGACAATAAGTTTCTGAAGATTTTCAGTAATGTCTTCATATTTCGGTAATCGTGGAAAACTCTTTTGCGCTATTTTAATCGCATTTAACCATTGCTTTCTGATTGTCAACCATCGTTCTTCTTCTCTGGAATTTGAAACAATATAAGCCTCCCTAATATTCCAGTACTACTGCAGGTCTGTTTGGTGATCCATGATCTAGGTCCTTCCATTCTCCTTGACCTTTCATGAACTTAATTGTGTAGTACACCTGAAGTGTCACAACCAAGACTGCCACAGTGGGAATATGAAATGTTGTTTATATTAAAAAGCGACTTAGTGTCTAAATCTGCCTTCATGGGGAGGTAAATAAATAGGAACTATGCTGAGTTTAGAACCAATCAGATATGCTGTGTGAATATGCGAAATTCATACAATTCCATCCTGTTTTCAATTAATCGCATACTTTGTATTCGTTACAGTATCTGGTGCGATTTCAAAGAAAGGGTTTATTTTCTATTGAACCAACAAATCGAACTGAATCACAGCAATGCATTATTTTAGTTACAGTTAGTATATTTTTTAAATTAAAACATCAAAAGAAAATTGTTACTTATAATAAAGGATGGAGCAGAGCAACTTGCTTATTGAAATGATTTAGATATTCCAAATAAGCAAGTTGCTCTGCTCCACACTATATAAAACAAAGGCGTATCTGTGCGTGGATGAAAGTCAGGATCTACTTACATTATTGAATTTAGTGTAATTGATATCTTTCTATGGTAAAATACCTTATGGTTTATCAAATACGTTGAAGAAAATTTACAAGATTGTTGCAACGAAGTTGGGTTTTCATTACTGTGCTCGAATATCACTTACACCTGGCAGTATTTTATATCGCCCCAACGTCAGGATTCAACAATTTTTTTTTTTCAATTTTCACCCCAAAAAAGCCACAGTGCCATTTTGAAGCAGGGGGCTACTATTAGGGAATTAATTAGCGGAGTCATTATGAAGGGAGAAGAGTAGAAAGATGTTTGTTAATATTACACTTGAACTTCTGCATATCATTGCAGTTGGGAAAGCAGAATCCCGGAAGGGAGTTCCAAAGACCCGCAGTTCTGGGGAAGAAACTATTGGAGTAAAAGGCTTTCTTGCACCTAGGGATCTCTACTGTAAAGGGATGAGACTTAGTAGCTTGTCGGGTTTGTTGGGGGTAGTTACGTCGGGGAGGTACAAGTGTTTGCAGTTCGTCAGAGCATTCACCATTAAAATATTTGTAGAACAGGCAGAGGGATGCAACATCTCGTCGATGAGACAGAGGTTGAAGCCTAGATGACAGTTCAGGACCTATCAGGTTGGCGACTCTTTTTTGAACCCTGTCCAGGAGCGAGAGACAAGAAGCAGATGCACCAGCCCAGATGTGATAACAGTACTCCATACATGGGCGAATGGTTGCCTTATAGAGGTATAGGATACTGGCAGGCGTAAGTAGTGTTCTAGCACGGTAGAGGGAGCCAACCTTCCTTGCAGCAGCCTTGGCAATGCTCTCAATGTATATATTCCAGTTCATATTCCCTGTAAACGTTAGGCCGAGGAGTCTAAAAGAAGTACTTTCAGGCAATGTGTTCTTGGCCATTGCTATTGGTGGTAGAGAAGGTTTCTTGTAGTTATTGAAGGAAACAAGCTTAGTCTTAGCAGCATTCATGGAGCATTACTGCCACATCTTGGCGGATTCATCCACCACTAGCCTTTCCCTCTTTTTAGACAGGGTCAAAAAGGAGTCTGAAATTTAATAGATTTTATCAAACTCTAACCATTGCTCATCGTATCAATACTGCATCCATGTTTTACAAGCATTTTAATTAAATTTGATCTGACGAACTCATAACAATCGTGCCCCCTCGACAGAAATATATCCTACCAACACAACAAACAGAAAACTCCCATCCCTTCACTGTAGAAATCTTTAGATGCCAGAAAAACTAAATTTTGGAATTCCCTCCCGGTATCCTGCTCCTCTGAATATACTGATATTCAGAAGTTTAAGTGTAATGTAAACAAACATCTAACTGCTCAACTCCCTACATAGTGTCCCTGTAGATATGGTCGTATATGGAAGACGCTTCTCTACAAGTCACGTTATATTTTATTTTGGGTGAATAAGAATAAAGTAAGAATAAAAACAATAAAAACGCTAAAATATGCATATCTTTGAGGTCAGCAGGTATAAAATTCGTACATCTATTTCAAGATGTTGCTATTTATGATTTTTATCGGTGTATATCTGTAAAGTAACACTGAAATTAGAGCCAAAAGTTGGTAAGATTTTATCTCTTTCTTATTTTCTGTTTCCTTAGTTTCTTTAATAGGTAACCGTGTTTCAGAGGTGGAGAGATGAGAAAGAGAAAAGGAAAACCATAGAAAGCGAGGAGCAGGAAGAGGGAGATGTAAGGTAAAGAGGGAGTCAGTTGAAGGGGAATAGTGGAAGTTTTAAAAGAATGATAATTTTACTGGTGAACAATGTTCCAGACCTAAGAAGATGAAGGGAGGAAGAGGCAGAGTGAACGAGGGTCAGTAAAAGAAAAATGTCGAGAGGTTGGGGGGGGGTCGGTTAGGGTGAAGTAATGAAGTCGCATACAAAATTTGAAAATTATATTTCAGATATTTAAAAAAATATTTTTATCAATAGTTGGGCAACGTCGGATCAGCTAGACAATTTTAAATAAACATTTTTATAAAAAGTAAAAGACATCTTTACTAAACGTGGTTTTGATGTGTTTTTACAGCATGTGGACATTTTTAGTTATTTAACATGTTATAGCGCGGGAAACAAATTTATACGATATTTCTTTTAGTCTGTCCTTTTGTCTGCCCGTTCAATTTTTTTTTTTTTGGAAACTACTGCGCCGATATGGCTGAAATTTTGTAGCGACAGTTATTATGATAAAATGCAGCGAAATAAGCATTATGGTATTCGTTTGATACACAGTTACGGATTAATAGTGATTAAATGAAAAAGGGAACACAATTTTAACCACATTCAACTACAAATTTGCCATAAAATACCCAATCTAAATAAACAGATTAGTGTATAATATATATATAGTAAATATTTAAAGTTTACGCATAAATTTATACTTTCGTATATTAACTTTATGTGAGTAAATTAAGTATATATATATATATATGTATATATATATATATACATACATATATATATATATGTATATATATATATATATATATATACTAGCAAAAGTACCCGTCGTTGACTGGGTTCAAAAACAGCCTAAAGAAAATGGACTCTAATTTATGAAAGTATGATAGGTTTGTAAAGGAAGGCTTGTAAAGAGATAGCTTCGAATTTGCGGGTATCAAAACCAAAGCAAAATATTATGAAAGTAAAAATAAAATAGATAAACCTCATAATTTATTATACCATACCTGTTCACACTGAAACACTTATCACAATATTCTGTGGATCTATATTAAAAAGATTGTTAAACTTTGTGATATATTTCCATTCTATGGAGGTCAGGCGCAAACGAATACTCCATCATTTTATTATACCATATTTTCAAACTGAAACATAATTATCAAAGTATACTTACGCAGATATGAAGTCTTTGTTAAAGTTTGTGCCTATTTCCATTCTATGGAGGCCAGCGCGAACGCAGACCCCACAATTTTATTTTAACATCCCTATTTAAGTTAAAACACACTTATCAAAGTATTCTTATGTACATCTATATCAAAAACACTTGTAAACGTTTTTTTTTCAATTTTTCAATGTTTTATTTCCATACTTTGTGGACCAGACGCGAACGCAGACCCCACAATTTTAAAGAACCACCGTTCTGTAAGATCAAACATACCCATTCCTATGTCTCGATACATCGTCTATCATTATATGTAATCAGTTTTTTTTTTTAAATAGTCAACTATTCGTGACCAGACACACACACACAGACATTCAGCTGTATATATATATATGAGCAAACAGTTAATAAAATATGTTAAAAAAACATTTTGAAATGAGTTAAAAACATTTAATCTGAAAAGGAAACACTAGATAAGTGGATAGTCCTTAATCCGCGGAGTTTCGAAGAAATACTCTCCTTCTAATCAGAGGGTAGGAATTAGCAAAATGCGGGATCGGATTTTGCATGCAGAAGTATTTGATGAAACAACAAGTAAGTCAAATATCTTACTTGAAAACAAAATAAGTTAAGCAGAGGGAATATGGTGAAGAAAAAGGTGATTACACATGAATGGATAGTCTGGTGGACGATAGAAAATCCAGTGACGGTAAAATCCAAATGTAAAACTTCAAGAAAGTTAAAAGAATTTCCATTTGTACAAGTAAAATCCAAGGAAATCCTGTAATTGGAAGAAGATGGTCCATAATAATCCAAAGGCAGAAATCCATGGAATAATTCACAAAAATGTGTCTATTTCCTATTTGGTTTTATCGAGCTTTTACATCTGGTTGAGATAATTTTATAAATATTAATTCTTTAATATTTATAATATACTTTAATTTTACCATCTTGTATCATTTTGGTAAATTTAATTGTAATTTTTATTATATATATATATCTATATATATATATATATATATATATATATATATATATGTGTGTGTGTGTGTGTGTGTATAAATACTCCTATGAATTTGTTTTGCTTTTGTGTATATAAATTTCATATTAAAAACTTTCTTTTCTATTTATTTAAAAAGAAAATACAATTTTCTCATATATGGGTTGTGGAACTGAATTCACTAGCAAAAGATCTAGCTTATTTGCATATTCTTTTAAACATTCATTTTAATAATTTCCTATTAGTTGCTTCGGTTTTCAAAGGGTATAATCATCTTTAGTTAACTATTACGTGTAATCATATTAACACAGATATTCTACGTGACATATATGCATAATATTTGCGTAAAAGGTTTATAGTAAACACAAAAGTGTTTCCATATATATTTATGTATACGTATAAATTTTTGCTTAACAAATCTATCTATCTATCTATATAACTATAAAAGTGAACGTGTCTGTGTGTCTGTCTGTGTACATTTCCCTACGCAATCACTGTCAATTTTTAGTCTACAGACTCAAAATTTGATATACAGGGTACTAAGATTTGGGAAAATCTATGTGAACAGTTTTCGGCCAGAATTTGGCTGTTAAGTTGTCAAAGTTTAACGATTTGAACTTTGAGAACTCTACCAAACTCCTCCGACAATTTGGAGTCTAAACACTTGACATTTTAACATGGACATGGATCTAACAATAACTTGATTTGAGCCCCAAACAATAAATGTTAAAGGGTAGGGGTCAAAGGTAAAAAAATGACAGTTTTTTGTTGTTTTTTTTATTCAGCATACACTTCCAAACACTCGGGCAACGCCGGTCACCCATGCTAGTCTTCTTTTCTTTCTTTACTCCTATAAATTCGTTTTTATTTTGTGTGCGTTGATATTCATATTAAAAATCTTCTTTTCTATTTATTTAAAAAGAAAATACAATTTTTTTATATATGGATCGTGCAATTGCATTCATTCTGCAAAAGATCTATCTAATTTGCATATTCTTTTAAACATTCATTTTAATTAATTCCCTATTAGTTTTTTTTCATGGAGTAAACCACTTATCAAGGCCCAATGGCCACTCAGGGATAAGGGTTATTGTGTGTACAGTAATCAAAGGGATAGTGTAGCAATAGTATTGGAGAATTGGTAAGATGTCATTACTTAGCGAGGAGCGGTTCATCAGGAATTTGTTTGTGTTGGACTTTAAGACATCCGGGTTGAAGTCGGGAGGGAAACAGGCAAGCGAAACAGTTCCACAGGCGTGCAGTTCTAAGAAAGAATCTTTGTTCATGGTATCTACGTTTTTATTTAGGCACAGATAGGGAGTGGGGAAAATTATTGACGGTGGTTTCAGCCAGTCGGGTGTTTTTGGAGAAAGATTGGCGAGGGGGGACCAGAGAATGGAGCTCAGACGAGCACCTGCCACGGAAATAACGATAGAACAATGACAGGCTCGCTACGTCTCTTCTGTGGGAAAGAGGTTGCAGGGTAGGGAAAGGGGCATCCCTCACCAAGCCACGGAGTCTATTTTGTACTCTGTCAAGACAGGATAGGCTGTTTTTGGTAGCCCCCGCCCAGATGTGCCAGCAGTACTCCATCTTTGGACGTACTTGGCTCTTATATAGATAGAGAATTGCATCATTAGTGAGATATCTTCTGAAGCGGTAGAAGGATCCTACCATTTTCCCAGCGACCTTGGCCACAGACTTGATGTATGGGTTCCATTTAAGATCAGGTGTAAAGGTCAAACCCAGGAGCTTATCAAAGCCTGGGGCCTCCCTTAGTCGAGAGCCATCCATTTCAATTGATGCCAGATGGGGATCAGAGCGTTTATGATGTAGAGATAAGAGCTTGGTCTTAGATGCATTAAAGGTAACCAGCCACCTTTATCCCACTGTACCACGCGCTCAAGATCAGAGGAGAGAGAATCAGAGAGAACATCATCATTTACAGCCTTTGATGTGGTTCCATTAGATGGTCGTGTCATCAGCATAGATGTCAACGAAAGATTTTAGTATGTGTTTTGGGAGATCATTGATGTAGATCAGGAAGAGAGTTGGGTCCAGTATGGATCCCTGAGGGACTCCAGCATTTATACTGTGGGCTTCTGATTTCTGCCCATCAACCACTACTCTTATGAGCCTATCTGAGAGAAATGACTTGATGATCGAGAAAACATTTCCAGTTATACCGTAGATGGAAATCTTGTGTAGGCCTTCATGCCAAACCTTATCGAAGGCCTTTGATATGTCGAGAGCAATTGCCCTAGAAATGAAGCCTTTGTCGAGAGATTCGCTAATCCTATGAGATATAACCGTTAGCACATCTGTTGTAGATCTAGCGTGTCGCTAAGAAGGTTATTTCTGTTGAGGTGGCTGACTACTTCTCTATTTATTGGGGATTCCAGCAACTTACTCATGACACACAGGAGACTTATTTTTCGGCTTTCTTATGGGATGATCACCTTTTCTTAACAATTACGTGTAATTATGTTCATGCAGATATTCTACGTGATTAATACTTGCGTAATATTTGCGTAAAAAGGTTATAGTAAACACAAAATTGTTTCCATATATATTTATGTATCTATATATCTATAAAAGTGAACGTGTATGTGTATCTGTCTGTCTGTGTATCTGTGTGTGTGTCTGTGTACATTTCCCTAAGCAATAACCCTTTCAATTTTTAGTCTACAGACTCGAAATTTGATATACTAGGAAGGGGATTTGGAAAAATCTATGTCATCGGGTTCCGGCCAGAAAATTGGCTATTAAGGGACCAAAGTTCAACGAGAACTCTACCAAACTCCTCCACTAATTTGGGGTCTAAACACTTGAAATTTTAGATATAGGTTCCTTGGACATGGATCTAACATAATAACTTAATTTGAACTTAAACAAGAGATGTTAAGGGGTCATAATAGAGGTCAAACTTTAAAAAATTGACCTTTTGGGAGGGGGTTGCTCAGCATAAACCTCCAAACGCCCGGTAAACAATGCTAGTATATATATATATATATATATATATATATATATATATATATATATATATATATAAGTGAACGTGTCTGTGTGTGGGTCTGTCTGTGTGTCTGTGTACATTTCCCTACGCAATAACTCTGTCAATTTTAGTCTAAAGACTCGAAATTTGATATACGGGGTACTGAGATTTGGGAAAATCGATGTGATCGGCTTTTGGCCAGAAATTTGGCGATTAAGGGGTCAAAGTTCAACGATTTGACCTTTGAGAACTCTGCCAAACTCCTTCTGACAATTTTGGGTCTACACACTTGAAATTTTAGGTATAGGTTCCTTAGACATGGATCTAATTTAATAACTTGATTTGAGCCCAAAATAATAAATTTTAAGGGGTCATAATAGGGGTCAAAGACAATTTCTGGTCTAAATATTTGAAATTTTACATAAAGAGTATTCAGAGATAGGGCAAGCTTTTTCATCAGTTTGGGTCGAAAATTTTTAGTTACCAATATATAAACGTATGTATGTATGTCTGTTTCCATGTCTGCCTTAAACTTTCAATAGAGACGACGGATTTTACCAAGATCAGTATCGTTTTAAAGTTCCACCTTTCATGCGACAAATATCGAGAAAATTGGCTAAAAACATTAATATCTTCACTTTCAACTGGGCACTTTTCTACAGGGGGCGTCGCTTTTTTCGCCGATGTTTTTGAAAGCCATCCTCTCACTTCGATTGTCTAGCCTTAATTTTAAAATGTCACTTCCGGTTTGGCGGTAGTCGTAAGAGTATAGACGTCAGGGTTTTCCCCCGTTCTTTTCCTCTTTCGCGATACGGGTTCGAGCCTACCTTCCTACTACCACTTTTTTTAAGGCTCAACATACACATCCAAACACCCGGGCAACGCCGGATGAAATGCTAGTATATATATATATATATATATATATATATATATATATATATATATATATATAATTGAACGTGTCTGTGTGTGTCTACATTTCCCTACGCAATAACTTTGTCAATTTTAAGTCTACAGACTCGAAATTTGATATACAGGGTACTGAGATTTGGGAAAATATTTGTGATCCGTTTCGGCCAGAAATTTGGTTGTTAATGATTTGACCTGTGAAAACTCTGCCAAACTTCAAAAATTTTGGGTCTAAACAATTGAAATTTTAGATACAAGTTCCTTGAATATGGATCTAACTTAAAACTTGATTGGAGCTCAAAACAATAAATGTTAAGGAGTCATAATAGGAGTCAATGTTCAAAAAAAAAATGGTCGCTTTCTTTTTTTTTTTTTGCTCAACGTACACCTCCAAACACCCGGGCAACGCCGGGCTGAAATGCTAGTACACACACACACACACATATATATATATATATATATATATATATATATATATATATATATATATATATATTTCTCATAGTGTACCACTGTACCAACAATAGACACTTATTCTATTGTTCATTTTTAGAAGTGAGGATCAATAAGTAACATGTACATACAACTGCAAATAAACTCTGAATTTTTTTAAAATAAAATAAGGGTTCGTCCCGGTATAGTATTGTTATGGCTCGCAAATAGCCACAAAAATAACAAAACAACGGAGAAGAGTTTAAAACATATTACATGAAAATAATGGAAAGGTTACAAACGAAAGTGTAAGTAATTCACCACGCATGCGAGGGTCGCTCTGTAATAAGATCCCCGCCTGCAATCGCCAGCAGTAAAGTTTATATAGACGATGGATTAGTCCATTTGGAGGGTGGTTCTCCCACAACACTCCCCTCCCAAGCTGATTTCTCCGGGTGTAAAATCAGAATTTTTTCTTTTTGTGTCAGACCAGCAAGGGATCTGTGTGCTTTCTTTTTCTGCCGGAGCGTTCTGACATGCCTTTTGGAGGTTCTATGTCGCATTTCCTGTTTGGGCAGCAGTTTATTCAATTCAAACTAAAATAGACTTGAAGATTTTTATAGCAAACGCCTTTAACTTTTAAATAATCCCGTTGAAATCTTACTGACAAATTATTTCCACAATAAAATCAGTTTTATTTCCAGTCACTCTACGTAACAACTTTGGGATTTTTTATTTTCTTTGTGTAAATTCTCGTCAATCTTTTCGGTAAATATTGTCTTCCTGACTATTTTTTTTTCGGCCAAATTTGCCACAGTTTTGATATTTTATTCAAAATAGGCAGAATTTTCCCAATGAATTTTGCCGCATCTGTTATATGGTCTACGGGGTAATTGTTTTTGTTTTTGAAAAGTCCGTTCGTATTGGACCTGTATTTTGCCATTTTCATTTTTCTTTTCATAGAAACAACCCTTTGTTTTATATCGAGATTAGACATATTCTTTTGTCTTTCCTGGAGGTGTTATTTAATTATGCGAACCTTTCCTCGGTAATAGATAGTGACAGTCTTTTAACAACCCGTTGCGTCCGGCCGAGACGTCAGTGCAAACGTGGATTTCCTCGGACCTTTTTTTACGTAGACTACTTGAGCAGTCCCCTCATTATATTTAATTGAAGCCAGTATACCAATGTTTTCCAATCTATCAAGTCCCCGATTTATCCTATTCAGAGGTGCGAACAAGACATTATTTTAACACCGGACAACAACTTAAACATGTATTACATGAAAACGGAAAGGTTACAAATGAAGGTGTGGGTAATTCACCGAGCATGCGATGCTCGCTCTGGAATTAGATCTTCGCCCGGGTTCGCCATGAGTAAAGTTTATATGGACGATGGACTAGTCCATTTGGAGGGTGGTTCCTCCACCAGTATATAAAATATTTGTTGCTCTACTGTTGCACTATTGAGCTATCTAAAGGATGTTTGTGTTATTTGTTTATAATTTGAATGCTATTCCAATTAGTAAAAAAAAGGACCATAAACGTATATACTAGCATGCCGACCGATGTTGCCCACTCGTATAATACGCATGAATATTATATTTTTATCAATACAGAAACTGAGACATGTGCATACAATTATTATGTTGTTTTTTTTTTTAAACAGTTCACTTCTTATAAGTAAAAAATACTCAATCTGAGTACTAAACAAAAGCCAAAAGACCGTGAGTCAAGTACGATAACTATTAGACCAGCTTGACATGTCTTTAAACAGTGTTTGCAAATTTCGGAAAACAGTTGACAAGCAGATAAAATCCGATGACTCCCCTAGTACTAATTTTCAATTTAGACCTTTAGCAGCCATTTTTCCGGATGAAAACTGATTAAAATACCCTATATTCCAAATTTCTAGTCTGTAGATCAAAAGTTAGTTGAATATCTAGGTTAAGATGTGTCGTCGCACACACACGCGTTCACATACGTGTGTGTGTGTGTGTGTGTCTGTGTGTGTGTGTGCGTGTGTGTGTGTGTGTGTGTGTGTGTGTGTGTGTGTGTGTGTGTGTGTGTGTAATTTATGATTCCCAGGGCCGAAATAAAGTGCGTCTCATATCCTGACACGTCGTTAGGTTTTAATGTTTGACAGGGATGAGGGATAGTTTCTTTCGCTTGTTCACTCGGTCAATATGATATCTTTTACGGCATTATTGACATCAGTCATTGCACTATGAAGGCAATGCATTTTAATGCCCTGACTTCGTATTCATTGTGAAAAAAAAAAACGGTTGTCAGGCTGTAACTTTGCACACAACAGGCGACATTTTATGTTTCTTTGCATCTGTGGAAATCATATGTGTCCGTTGTTCGATCTATAATCCTTCCGCTTTAGGAACAGTTTTATATATGGACGCGTCGATCGAATCGACACATTTTTATTTAGATGCATTAAAGAATCTCTATACTAGCTATCCCAATCTAGCGCTGCCCAAACATATTTATACTTTCAAATGTGTTGGACATTTCATTTCAAATTTTTCAGTTTTTTAGTAATTTCGTAGCGCTATTTGAATTTGCTGAAAGTCAAGGATTTTGGAGGCGAGTGTATTACAATTGTAAACGGTTGCAAGTCACCCAATATTCTTTTGCAATGCAATTGACTAAGACGTAGTGCAAGCATTATCTCACAGAAATATATGGATACGTAGACATTTGGATCGAAGGAAGAGAAGGAGAGAAAAACAAGAGAAAACGCGCGCGTACGGTCGGAAAAGGAACTCTTAACACGAAACAGGATTCGTCAATCCTCTGAACTTTTGCAAGATCGACATACGGCATGCTCCATTTTTGAAAGAGATTTTTCTTTGTGACTGCTTTGGGCGATTTATTCCTCCAAGCGCACCCATAATGTTTTTCCTTTCTCAGCATGGTCCATTAACAAAACTTGTTTGTTTGTTTTGTTTGTTTTTGTTTTACGGCATATCAACCCTTTTCAGGTTATTTAATGCCGAATCCAAAGATTTTGAAGAAAAAAAATTTAATAGAATATATTTGTTGTTTTCAAGTCGGTTTCTATTTAACGCATAGTTGGGGCCCTAGCAGGTACTACCACTCCGGGTCAGAGTGGACCTGGGAGCAATGGAAATTAAAGAGTGGCTCCACACTCCCCAAAGCCCGCAAACCGTGGCTTCACCACTGGATATAGTTTAAGGTCATATCCAGGACCGGGAAGTAAGGGAAGAAAAAAGTTGGGGGAGAGAAGGGGGCTGTTGTTTTTTTTGCGGGGGGGGGGGTTGTAGAACATAATTAAGTTTTACAAAAGAGAATAGAAAAACAAAAAGAAACATCAATGTAGGTGAATTTCGTCTCAGGAAACCAATAGACATCCTGATCTGGTAGCACCAGCATTAACAAAACATCGTGCGCATCCAAACATATGGAGAGCAAAATCTTGCCTGCTCATTTATGCACGCATGGTGCTTTGAACGGCTTTTACCTGATGCAGTCCCCTCAGCGGACTGCTGATTTTACTCTCGTGAGAAGTATTGGATCCGTGTTATATTTAGTATCACCTATTGCCGCAAGACTCCTATCTGTTACGCTGAAACATTTTCAAATGGACACTTAATTTTCAACGTGCTGTTTTTTATCGTCAAACGCGGTACCCAGTTTGAATACCGTTTCTCATTGACAAATATTCATGCAAAATGTTGACTATAGTATCTTCTTATATTTCACACTCCTCTGATATTGCATGCGAATTCATTCGACCAAAAACAGTATGCTTCCTGGATAACTGCCAAATCCGAGCAACATTTTTTTATCTGTACAGCTGCATCGAAGACCGTTGTTTACGAATAACACTTATCTATGGTTTCCAAAATAAATTGGCTTTAAAACAATAATAAAAGGAACTTTTCCCATTGATATATTAGAAGCCAAAAACAATACATTTTTGAGTTGACGATTTCCTAAGCTTTACCGACGAGCAAAAAGATCATACAGTCATTCGCATATTGTTTTACTGTAGTACAACACTTCAGTGTGGTTAGAAAAGCTATTGAAATATCTCGGCTATTGAGCTAACAGTCGGGGCTTCTAACCCCTACGTTCTCGTCCCACCGAATGTAAGAAAAATCACAAGTGTTAGTTCCCGGAGAGCTCGACTTGATTTTTTTTTACTCAACATGAAAAATACTTCATATATATATATATATATATATATATATATATATATATATATATATATATATATATATATATATATATATATGTATGTATGTATGTATATATATATGTATATATATATATATAATTATATTATCAAAGAGTAAATCTTTAAAAAGTAAAACTTATTACGATAAGAAAAGCTCAACACTTTAAAGCTAAGCATAATACAATAATACTAAATGAAATATGGGGAATAAATGTTATATATTACTTTATTACATCATCTGAACAGCAAGGAAAAGTTTAGAGGAAATTTAAAAAAAAAACAACTCTTTAGGACATGGCATTTCGAAGCTAAATACTTTTTATCAGAAGAGGCATCTAGCTTGGAAATGTTATATCCTTAAGCGCTATTTTCTTAAATTGCTCCTAAACTTTTCCTCATCGTTCTGATGATAAAAATAAGTTATATTTTTATTTCTTTATCTTTCATTTAATATTATATATATATGTGTGTGTGTGTGTGTGTGTGTGTGTGTGTGTGTGTGTGTGTGTGTGTGTGTGTGTATCTGTGTGTGTGTTAGATAATCGCAGTGTTAAAAGTTAAATTAGTTTGTTTTTTTACAAGGTGGTCGCCACGTATCAAAGCACGGAAGCCACTCGGGAATAAGGGTTATTGCGTGTACAGTACGTTAATGTTGAGATTTGATAAAGTGTCTACTTAAGTGGGCGGTTCATCAGGAATTTTTAATGTTGGACTTGAAGACATCCAAGTTGTAGTCAGGTTGGAAACAGGCAGACGGAACAGAGTTCCACAGGCGTGCACTTCTAAGAAAGAAGCTTTGTTCATGGAATCTACGTTTTAGTTTTGGCACAGATAAAGAGTGAGGAAAATATTTGACAGTGGTTACAGCTAGACTGGTGTTTTTCGTGAAAGATCGGCGAGGGGAGGACCAGGGATTGGAGCTCAGACGAGAACTTCCATGGAAGTAACGATAAAACAAAGGAAGGCTCGCAACGTGTCTTCTGTGGGAGAGAGTTTACAGGGAAGAGAATAGGGCATCCTCCATCAAACAACGAAACCTATTTTCTCCTCTGTCAAGGCAGGATAGAGGATTTTGGCAGCTCCTGCCCAGATGTGGTAACAATACGCCATCCTTGGAGGTACTTGGCTTTTATAAGAATAGAGAATTGCATCAGCAGTGAGATATCTTCTAGAGTGGTAGAAGGGTCCTACCATTTTCCAGCGACCTTGGCAATAGACTTGATGTACGCGTTCCATTTCAGGTTAGGAGTACAGGTCAAGCCCAGAAGCTTATCAAAGTATGGAGCTTCCCCTAGTCGAGAGCCATCCATTTCAATTGATGCCAGACGGGGATCAGAGCGTTCATGATGTAAACATGGGAGCATGGTTTTAGATGCATTAAAGGTAACCAGCCACCTCTTCCCCACTGTACCACGCGCTCAAGATCAGAGAAGAGAGAATCAGAGAGAACTTTGTCATTTACGGCCTTTGATGTGTTGCCGTAGATGGTCGTGTCATCAGCATATAATGTCAACGAATTATTTAAGTATGTGTTTTGGGAGATCATTGATGTAGATCAGGAAGATAGTTGGGCCCAGGATGAACCCTTGAGGGACTCCGGCATTAATACTGATGGCATCTGATTTCTGCCCATCAACCACTACTCTTATGAGCCTATCAGAGAGAAATGATTTAATGATAGAGAAAACATTTCCGATTATACCGTAGCTGGAAATCTTGTGAAGTAGGCCGTTATACCATACTTTATCGAAGGCTTTTGATATGTCAAGAGCAATTGCCCTAGAAAGGAAGCCTTTGTCAAGAGATTCACTAATTCTATGAGATATAACCGTGAGCACATCTGCTATAGATCTAGCAGAACGGTAACCATATTGTATGTAACTAAGAAGGTTATTTCTGCTGAGGTGGTTGACTACTTCTCTATTTAATATGGATTCCAGAAACTTACTCACGACACACAGGAGACTTATTGGTCTGTACTGAGAAGGAGACGACATCACCTGAATTCTTAAATACAGGGCATACTGATGAGGGTTTCCATGGTGTTGGGAAACATTTCTCTTTAAGGCAACGCTTAAAGAGTTTTGTAAACATAGGGGCAAGTTCTGGTTGAAGCTTTTTCAGCACTATAACTTGAATGCCGTCAGGGCTAGTATCTTTACTGGAATCAAGGTTCTTGATTAGCTAAGCGACCTCATGCACATATATTTCTGTGCTGTATAGCGTGTTGTCTGTTATAAGAGGAAATACGGGGAGTTGATGGCCTTCGTCGTATAGGGTAGAATCAGCTGCAAAGTTCTTTGCAAATACGTTGGCCTTGTCTGATGCTTACGAGATGACGTCAGGTCCATTGATGATGCAATGCACGCTTCTGTTCAGGATCCTGTTTGCTATTTGCCAAAACTGGTGGGAACCAAGCCGCTGCTCAGCTACTTTGGATTTAACGGACTGAGCATATAGCTCTCTTGCATTTTTTATTACTCTTTTACAGTGGTTGCTGGGGTTCCTGAAAGCAGCTTTAGTCTCAGTGCATCTATTACGTTGGTAGCTATGGGAAAAGTTATTTCTGTGCGCGATGGCTGTTAGGTTTTTGTTGGAATTTTTTAGATGGTATGAATCGGTCGATGACTACAATTAACCATTCGGTAAGGTCTGATATCATGGAGGACACATCCTTTTTAAACATGGAATGTAGGGTTACATCAGATATAAATGTACGGAAGCTATCCCAGTCAGCCGTAGAGGATTGATACACAGTACGGTGGAGAGGTACGTCTGAGGACGTATTACATTTCATTTTTATCTTAACTGATACAACCGAGTGGTCGAAAGATCCCAGAAGGGACAGAACCGAACATGAACATAGCTCAAGGGAAGTTGTGAGAAAAAGGACTAGAAGGCTAGCGTACTGGCCGGCGGTATCGGGCACACGGGTGGGTTCGTAAACAATCTGAGTGAGGTCATAGGCAATGCCGAAATCATGACAAAACTTCCCTTCATAATCTTTCTTGTTCGAGTGGGTCAACCATTCCACACTGTGGAAATTGAAGTCACCACAAATATGGATGTTAACCGAAGGATGAGCAGATAGGATGTGGTCAATTTTCTCAGATATGCTGTTAAAGATAGTAACTCCGCTGTTGTGGGGGCGATAAAGGGCAAATATAAATGCAGTGGTGTAAGCAAGTGCAACCTGGAAGCACATATAAGCTAAATTAAGGTCTTCACTGGTGATATCCTTACCACATAGGAAGCCGTCTTTTATGTAGGCACATATTCCATGCCCATGGCGATCTTGAGGGTCAGATTTAGATGTTAAGTTAGAGCTAGAGTAGTTATTATCGAGATATCTATCTGTCTATCTATCTATTTATCTATGTATCCAGCGATATTATTAAAATAGTTCACATTGGACGTTATTTATTGTTTAGAGAATAAATTGGTCTGGAATGTAAAAATGGGTTTCAGCTGAAGATGTTTACAGAAATTAGCTAAGTTAAATATAAACAAAATAACCTCCAACAGTTGCGTGCGTCAAAGAGACAAGAGGTTTAGTCGGTCGAGAGTTTGAGTTTTGCCACTAGGTTCTAATCCAGGTATTTCTGCGACCCCGCGTGGTTAGTGTTACTGGGTTAGTTTGTGGGGGTTATATCTCTGCTGATCAGTTACTCCTCAAAGTGATTTAGGGACATGCTTTTTAATTGTTAATGGATAAAGGGGGTGAGTGAAGTTCATGCAGTGTAAGCGTCTATGATTGTAAGAGGGCTTGTTAGGGAGGAGATAATGTGGTTTTAGTCTTACCCTTTTTTTAATTTTATTTATGTTAGCTTAGGTCTAGGATAATGTTGCAGTATGAGTAGGTATTAAGAATTGTGCTACGAGTTGTGCCCGAGCTATTTTAGATGATAGGAAGGTTAAGATGTAAGTGCAATATAGTATTGATAAAACAGCAAGTTTTAAGTCATGCGTAATTAGGTGAATAGATATATGGGCAGGTTTTCAGTAGGTGCGAATAGAGTTGAAGTTGTAGGTATTTTCAAGTAAGAGTCATGGGACATTTTGCATATATATACTTATTATTTACTGGAGGATTCAAAAACCTGACAGTGTGGTTCTTGAGCGATCAAATAGTAACAGTATCGAAATAAAAATAATTCAAAATCAGATTCGCTGGACTGGACACTTGGTTAGGATGGAGGACAAAAGACTTCCTAAACAACTGTTTTATGGCGAGATAGATGAAGATAAAAGACCACAGCACAAACCAAGGAAAAGGTTTAAGGATTCTCTGAAAAACAACTTTAAAATACTTTAGATGGATGTACATAACTGAGAAGCTCAAGCGAAAGATCAATCATTGTGGAGGAAAACCATCAGAGAAAGTTCTAAGATTTTTGAAGAGCAGCGTGTAAAGCTTGTTGTCTTAAAACGCGATTTAAGAAAGCAGGATAATGGTGTACTGTCACTTGCAACAGGGACCAAAGTGCACTGTATGTGGCAGATACCTTCTCTCAAAAGCTGGTTTTATTAAACATATGAAATCACACAAAGTCATGGACGACAGTCTTATGAGGAAGCTTCTTCTGCAAAACCTGGCAACGCTAAGTTGTCATATGTGTTGTTTAATCTGCAAATCTACAAGTGGCCTGACACGGCATTCAAGGATTCACAATATCACCATGCGATCACCTTTACAAGAAGGACCGTTTTTATGCCACATTTGTGAACATTCATGTAGATCTAAAGCTGGATTTAAGAATCATCTATGTGCACATGGACGCAAAAACACTGAAAGAGGAGATGGTAAACTTCTGTTAAGAAGTAGCAATCATCATATCCATACATACATACATACATACATACATACATACATGCATACATACATATATATATATATATATATATATATATATATATTGCTTGCTAAATTTATATTTATACTAGCAGGCCACTCGGTATTGCCTGGTTGTGAAATATGCATGAATATATTTTAATTCATGTAGATCTATTTTAATCAATTTTCTATGATCCAACA
>NC_136492.1:140029518-140114518 GCF_053919585.1 Euprymna scolopes | reverse complement strand
AAAATACGAATCATCGTGGGGGGTGATAAATAGTTAAATGGATTATCCTAATCTTATAAATACAAGACTGATAAAATATATATATATATATATATATATATATATATATCCATTTTTAATTTGGAAATTGATGAATCACACAGGTAAGAAATTCATTTTTATAGCATGAAAATGTTAGTAATTGCAATTAAGAATAGGAAATTGGATAAAATGTTTGTAACATGTCTTCTTCCTAAGATTAAGGGGGTGGTGTTTGATCAACACTGATGGGATCCATGACGTAATATACTGTTTTGTTTTAAAATCACCGAAACAGTGTTTCATTGTAAACAAATGATGATCCCTTAAAAAGTAAATTATTAGTACTATAGTAAATTCGAGAACTAGTTGATGCAGTGATTTTCTAACGAATGATAAAAATATTTTTTTGTATAGTTTTAAAGGTTTAAAACTTCAAAGAATATATATGGCATTAGTTTTTACATAAACAGTAATAATGACATTTTTTGGAATATTTATGTTAGAAGGTTAATCAGAATTATTCCGTTATAAAAATACTTTAAGAATTTACTCGAATTTGTCGTGGTCAGAAAATGTACAACTTACGTTGTCTTCTTATCCATCCCCGCTCCCCAAATCCCAGTCTTACATACATTTAAAAGATATGGAAGAAAAAGAAAAAAGGGAAAAAAGGATAAAAGAAAAATAGGAAAAAACATAACTAATTAATATATATATATATATATATATATATATATATATATATATATAGTAAGTTATAAAATACAGGGTGACCCAAAAAATCAAAAGCTAAATGGAGGCCACCTAAAACATATGCTGTAGAACGGAGAAACAAGGCAAAAGACCCTAGTGTTTTGATGTGATGTTTTCAATATAATAAACTAGTTATGACTAAAGTTTCATTTCATTCCGACAAAACACTAAGAAACGGGGCCTAATTAGAGTTGGAGCTCGTTTTGGGGGGTTACACTGTATATATGGCGATTAAACTACACAGAATATTCCGCGTTTCATCCACGCTAGGATTCATCAGGCTTATGAATGAAACACGGAATATTCTGTGTAGTTTAATCGCCATGTATCTTTTATAACTTGCTACCTAGCTCTACCTACGTATTGAGCACTGTTGAAGTAAATACTTAAAGTTTACGCATAAATTTATACTTTCGTATATTAATTTATGTGATTAAATGAAGTAGTTATATATATATATAACTATATATATATAACTATATATATACATATATATATATTCTAAGGAGCTTTGAATAAAAAAGTGAACATATAAATAAAGAATGCATTTTTAAATCTGAGAAATATAAAAAAAATTAAATTTAGTAGGCATAGTGTTTCCTCTGACCTCGTCGACAGTGGTCGAATGTGACATTTTCAATTCACTAGAAGCCGTAGGTTGCGTTGTTCAGTCTTCCATTCGCGGCCGGTGCTTGTTAGTTTCTCTCGAGTCAAGCTTGATATGCCGTCGCCTAGCTGATCGGTCGCCCGCTAAAGAAAAAGAAGAGTAATTCACGGATTTGCCCTCCTGCAGGAAGACAACTCAATGCACAGAAAAAAGAAAACAAACTCAGTTTCTTCTAGATACTGATTAATTTTCACAAGTATTGCGTTCATAGAAGTCGACAATTAGTCCTTAGGCCTTTTCTTTCTCTTTCTTTCTTAGTAGTGCGGCATTAGTAATAAGGGACGTCATGAGTAGGGGGTACGCGATCACTCTCTACTTCTTACTTCGAAATCGACTGAATGACTCTTACTGACTTTTTTTCTACTCACTTTTCGGCTCTGCACATGATTATATAGTGCGGAACGGGTAACGTTGTGGTGTTCCCTCCAACTAATCAACTACGACAGTGTCATTCCCGCTCTGTCTAGATTGGCCCCTTCTTAGAATTCCCATACAAAGGTTGTGAGCTGTTTACCAGACCTTCGAGATCACAAACGTGATCCCTAGGTCAGATGACTGTCCTCGAGGTGTAAATACTCATTCTCCAATATATGAATTCGCATTATTTGCACCGGTTTATCGCATATGTTTTCGCTCAACCTTTAAAGTGAGATTGTTGGTGACGGATAAAGCCAAGATGAATAAAACACAATCATATATTATTTTGCTATTTTCTCTCAGGACGGATTTTTGCTGTAACCTGTGCGTACCATATTTAATAAAGAGTTATGGTTGCCCGTTTTTTATATTGAATTTTAAGTTTTAGCTCCCTGCCTTACGGAGCTCAACCGTCCTTTGGTTTGTTATATCACATTAGCACCTTCCGACTTCTAAAACATTCTTAATTACAATGTTAAATAGAAATAGACTTAGTACTTGCATTAGCCGACTTTTTAAAAGTCTACAATTATGAAATAGAATTCAGCTATACGAGGATGTACAAAAGAAAAGTTGTCCTGCTTTTAAATTTTTTAAATAAAAAATTTAAAAACATGACAGCTGTAAAATACATGGCTCTGCAGTGGAAAATACGACTTACCCAATAATAAAATATAGAACAATACGGTTACTATTTATACCTATATATACAAAAAATAAAATTAAAAAATGAAATATAAATAATATATATTAGTAAATGTAATAATATTACAAGATCTATTCTATTCATATAAATGCCATGAAAATAGTAATGCATAAAATATTAATGTCTAATATATATATATATATATATATATATATATTTATTTATGTAATGTATTATATATATATATATATATATATAGTAAGTTATAAAATGTATATGGCGATTAAACTACACTGAACATTCCGCTTTTCATCCACTCTAGGATTCTTAAGGCTTATGCGCGAATACTGTGGTTGTTTGTCGTTTTTATATGCTCATCTTCTATTGAAATTTTAGTTAGCCAATCAGCTTTCTAGTATCCACCGCGCACATTCCTATCAGCCAATGAGAATGCATTTATCGGACAAAGGCCTATTTGACCTCTGGTTGACCTGTTCCTTTGTGTGTGTTCTATTTAGCCTGGATATGTGGCTTCTTGATCTGTTTTAAATCTAGGTTAGTGTTTTTTTGTTAGTTTATATATAAATATATATATGTGTACACACATATATATGCACATATATACATACATATATGTGTGATCGTTTATGTATATTCATGTTTATTTAATTTATTTGTTTATTTTCTATTGTTTTTGTTAGTTTTAAAACTATTTTGTATCGCTATCCTAAAGTAAATTTTATCTTGTGAACACAGTTGTTTGCTATTTCTCTTCTACAGTTTAATAGATGTTGGGATTATTTAAAGTACAGGATAGCAAATTTTTCATGAAGGCATAATCTACATGGGTCATCTAACCAAAAGCGTAGTTTGCCAGGCCACAATATTTGCGAAAGAAAACCCGAATAACAATAAATATTACGTAGGTATGACTTCCTTAGATTTCAAAACTCGATACTATGACCACAAAAGTACATTCAACAATAAAAAACACCGTATGAAAACAACACTAGCGAATAAATACTGGGAACTCAAGGAAAACAGACATTCGCCGGTAGTCGAATTGGAAATAATAAGACAAGCTACCACGTGTAGGGACCTAGACGACCAATGTAGATTATTCCTTCATGAAAAATTTGCAATCCCGTACTTTAAAGAACCCCAACATCTATTAAACTGTAGAAGAGAAATAGCAAACAACTGTGTTTACAAGATAAAATTTACTCTAGGATAGCGATACAAAATAGTTTTAAAACTAACAAATACAATAGAAAATAAACAAATAAGTAAATTAAATAAACATGAATATACATAAACTCATTGGCTGATAGGAATGTGCGGCGGATAGTAGAAAGCTGATTGGCTAACTAAAATTTCAATAGAAGAGAGCATATAAAAACGACAAACAACCACAGAATTCGCGCATAAGCCTGGAGAATCCTAGAGTGGATGAAATGCGGAATATTCAGTGTAGCTTAATCGCCATATATAGTTTATAACTTACTAACTAGTTCTACCTACGTATTGAACACGTTTGAAGTAAATACTTAAAGTTTACGCATAAATCTATACTTTCGTATATTAATTTTATGTGAGTAAATTAAGTACTTATATATATATATATATATATATATATATATATATATATATATATATATATATATGATTTTGATTTCAAAGGAAAAACTAGAGTAGGAATTGGAATACACCTTACTAAAAACCTGATGTGACAATCAGGTTTTAGTAAGGCGTATTCCAATTCCTGCTCTAGCTGTTCATTCAGTAAGTAAATTTCAAAAATCCAATATAGACGTAATGGCAATTTAGAAGCAGGATAGGCAATAACATTGTGTTTTAAACTTAGAAATAATGCTACAGAAATCTACGGAATGCTTTAAACTGCGTTTGGAATATTTTGCATAAATTGAGGCAGGGACTATATGTGAGGAATGATGAGAGGTGTGGGAGGAGTAAGGGAGTCAAAACATCAGTTAATTAACCAAATAAAGAATTTTGGAGATAAGGATCGTCGTGTATATATAGAGACAATAAGTAAACAGTTTTTATATCAGTGTGGGAAATGTACACACAATTATTCGCGAGGTAAGTGCAGAAGATTTGCGCTAGTCTACAACTCTATCTTGTTACAGAATATTTGACAAAGATGGGTATCAATAGAGTTTCTCGTTCCCCCTACAGTCCAGTCCTTGCTCTCTGTGATATTTGGTTATTCTTCATGCTCAAGGAAAACTTTAGAGACTGTCGTTATGAAACAATTGAATATATATGTGTGTGTGTGTGTGTGTGTGTGTGTGTGTGTGTGTGTGTGTGTGTGTGTGTGTGTGTTACAGAAGATCAGAGAACATTGTTATTGTCGATTTCAAACCCACCACAAAGAGTACCAGCCTTTGGTTCTTTTATGTGGGACTCTGTTCAGTTTATAGTTGTATCTATCTGAAACAGCTATAAACTAAGGCGGAAGAGAGTCTAACATAAAAGAACAAAAGGTTAATACTCTTTGTGTTGGGTTTAAAACCGAACGTAATGACGTTTTTGTGGTCTTCCTAAACACACATGTATCAATAATTATTTCGCTCTTACCTTGTTTTCTTTTTTAAATCGAACACTTGGTGTTTGCTCTTGCATAAATCTCATAAACGAGAAATCTGTCACCCTAAAGAAAACAACACAACAGCTTTATTTTTTAACTTTTATTGAAGAAATCAATGCAGGTGTTTCTTCAACCTCAATCACCGCCTCGATACGGGTCCGGAAATCGGAGCATGTGTTTTCCACAATCGCCGGCGGGAGCTCGATGAAGCTCGGCGGATGGCAGGGATCAGGCTTGCTTAAGTGTTATGGGAGATCATGTTGGTGATGTTCTCAACGTATGACAAAACGAAGTAATACAGCGGGTTCATGGTAGGGGAGCACGGGGGCCAGTGAGAGAAGGGAACAAAGTCGTAGCATTCCTTCTGGAGCCAAGCCTGGAACTTTTTGGACTTCTAGACTGGTGCCTAGTCTTGCTGCTGCATCCAGGGTTTGTCAGCGGCTACCTGATTACACCAGGGGATCAACACACTTTCCAGCATATCTACGTACATTTTGGTGTTGACTTTCAAGCTGCTTTCGAAGATGTGAGGTGGCCTGATGAGGCCCTCGTTTGGATTTGGATTTTAGGGTGCTGGCAATGGTTCTGCTGTCATAATCTGGATAAATAGAGAGCATGAGTTGTACATCGGCGCATCTCCGATCACGCTCATTGAATATGGTGTCAATTTTACACATGATAGAAGGCTCCTATCGCTCTTTGGATTTACACCTATTTAGCCAACTAACTAACTAACTATATATATATATATATATATGTGTGTGTGTGTGTGTGTGTATGTGTGTGTGTATTTGTGTGTTTGTGTGTGCGCGCGCTTGTATGAATAACCTTTAGCTATATTAAAAGGAAAAAATCCAGAATCAAAATAAAACTGTTTCTAAATCACTTTATTTTAAATTTAGTATTTTACTAAGACAGCATTCTAATCGATTTTTTTTTCTTTCGATTGATTAAAAATGAGCATTTTATAGATTATAATGACTTTTCATTAAAAAAAATTCGTGAAGAATATGCGCCTACGTAGGGAATAATATAAATCCGTTGTCACATTTAAGTTTATAAATGACCTTTCAGAATCAAGTTTTCCACTAAAATTTCATAAATCATTACTAGAGAGAAAATATTGGAAAGCTAAATAAACAGTTTGTCGAAGCACATTCCATTGAAATTCCTGACACGTAAGTATAGAGATGCAACGAATGTATCAAATTCTCATGAATCAAATTTTAAAATTTATTTATTAAGCTTATTTATTTAAAAATAAATACTTACAAATAAAAATATTAAGTTAATTATTATATTTAAAATAGTTTAAACGTTTTAAAAATTCCAATTCGTCTCTCTAAAACGAAAAACATGAAAACATTCAATCATACATGTAAAACATAATCAATTAGAATGTATCATGTATTATTATTCATCGGACTACTGTTTTCATCTTGAGTGTGATTTTCACAATGTTTCGGTCGATATAACCTCCGACCTTCTTAAGGTGTATCTTGTCGAACTCGGGAATGTTTCTGTCGAACTCGGGAATTGGGACGGAATTTCGAGCGGAACCCTTTTTTACTTCACGGGGGTAGCGTGCTCTTGACCTTCAGTCATGACTGGATAAAAGTCCTAAGTAATTCGCAAATGTATATTTCGGTCACTCACACAGAGATTGAACCTTCAACCTTCAGGAGAATATCACTTTTACAATTGATTTTCCCAGTACCATAACCACTGCGCCACGGGTCCTTGCGAAATATTCTAGTAGGAATTTTAGGAGCCTTAAACCTACTCTTATATTTCTAGTTGTAAATATCACCATTTTATTACTAATACTAGTTATTACTATATATTAATGTATATTTATCTCTATACTTATTAGTATGTATTAATGTTTTTTCTTCTGTCTTTACTTTTATATATTATCTATTGTTTATAATTACTGGTTCCCATATCGTATTGAATTCTATTCTAGGTCTACTTAGCAGTTGGTTATTCCTCAGCATATGTAATGCTTCTTTCAGTCGTCTTACTTTCCACCGTTCCTCTCTGTCTATAATTTTTTACTTTATCCCATAATGGTAGATGGTTTCCCTTTTCTTTCCAGATATGGTCAGCTATACCTGACTTTTCAGTCTCTCTACGTACTACGGCTTTGCGGTGTTTTTCTAACCGTACTTTCAACGGATGACACATTTCACCTCTGTATGGCTTTCCACATTTACATGGGATTTCATATACACAGTTCTTAGTCATGAGTTTTTCTGTAGGGACCTTGACTCTCACAAGCTGTTTCTGGAGAATTGAATCACTCCTGAATACTATCCTGATGTCATATTGATTACATATTCGTTCAAGTCTTTCAGACAAGCCCTTCATATATGTTATACAAACTGTGGTGAGTTTCTGAGTTGTGTCCTTTTGTGTTTGGTTCAGATTTCTTGGAGCTGATGTCATGCTCTTTGGATAGTTGTTTCGGTAGAGGTTTTCTCTTAAACTGTCCACCGCCTCTTGATATGCACTAATATTACTATATATTGTTTTTGCTCGATGTTGTAAGCAACAGACGATTCCTTTCTTTACATTATATGGATGGTGGGAATTGAAGTTTAGGTATTGTCCAGTAAAACGTGGATTTCGGTATACAGGTGACACAAACCCCTGACCTGTGCGGGTTATCAGCACATCTAGGAACAATAATTTATTGTTATATTATTTTTCCATTGTGAACTGTGTAGTTGGACGGATCGAGTTCACATGGTCTAGTAACGTTTGAACATCTTCCTGGTGGGGCCAGAGTATGAATGTATTATCTACATATCGCAACCACATTGTTGGCTTTTGTGGTGTTGATCTTAATGACATTTCCTCAAAGTATTCCACGTATGCATTGGCCAGTACCGGGGCAATGGTGATCCCATCGACATACCTTCTTCCTGCCGATATATATCAGATCCCATCACGAAGTATGTAGTTTCTACATAGAAGGTCAACATCTCCATTATATTGTCAAAGTCTCATCAGTGGGTACTTTCGTGGACAGACTCACTACATCAAGACTCACCATCTGCTTGGAATGAATGGTATCATTTTTATTATTTCCAGGAAGTGAGCTGAATCTTTGACGTATGATGGAGATTTGCCGATGATTGGGTTGATTATATATTCCATGAACCGGCTCAACGAATGGTATGCTGAACCTCGAGCACTGACAATGGGTCTTAATGGATTACCGTCTTTGCGAATCTTAGGTAGGCTGTATAGGTGTGGTAGCTTGCTGTAATGTTGTACTAACTGTCTGTATTTCGCAAGTGGTATAATGTTCTTGTTCTTACTGAAGATCTGTTACAGCTTCCTTTCCGTTTTCAAGGTAGGAGTCTTTTTCACTTTACAGTAGCCACCAGATTCTATTAAATCTGCCGATTACTTGGAATATTCTGCTCTATCCATTACCACTGTAGCATTGCCTTTGTCTGCTGGTAGTATTATGATATCATTGTCACTGCGTAGGGACTTGATAGCCAATACTTCTTCCTTTGAGAGGTTCGGTTTTGGAGGCTTTCAATTCTCGAGAGCTTGTCTCACTTTTTACCTTATTTCATCTCCTTGTGCTTTGGGTTTATTCAAGGCTGCCTCCTCTATTGGAGCTATCATATCTAAGTATGGAATTCGCTTTATCGTTGTGGCGAAGTTGAGACTTTTGTTTAGCACTGATTCCTCAGAGGGAGTTAGCTGACGTTTACATTGGTTGACAATGGCTCTTATTGGTGACTGGTGGAACTGGAGTCTTACGTCCTTAGCTTTTAGAGTTTCCAATTTCTTTATTTAGCGAGACTTAACCTCCTTAAATTCTTTCTATGTTAAGCCTGGTGGTACAAGCTTGAGATACCGGCATCGGCATAGGAATGTGAGGTGCCAGTTTTTGATAGAGAATTTTCGATTTGTTTCCATTTTTGTATAATTTCAGGTCCGTACCGAATCGATATTACGTTTCTGAATTTTTGAGATGAGGATTGATTATATGTATTATTATTAATAATACTAATTATTACTATATATTAATGTATATCTATCTCTATACTTATAACTTGTATATATTAATTTTTTCTAGTTGTAAATATCATCATTTTATTACTAATACTAATTATTATTATATATATGAAAAGTCAGTTATAGCTGACCATATCTGGAAAGAAAAGGGAAACCATCTACCACTATGGAACGAAATAAAAATTATAGACAGAGATGAACGGTGGAGAGTGAGACGACTGGAAGAAGCAGCACATATGCTGGGGAATAACCAACTGCTAAGTAGACCTAGTATAGAATTCAATACGATATGGGGACCAGTAATTATAAACAATAGATAATATATACAAGTAATAAGTAAAAACATTAATATATACAAGTAATAAGTAAAACCATTAATATATACAAGTAATAAGTATAGAGATAGATATACATTAATATACAGTAATAATTAGTAATAAATGGTGATATTTACAACTAGAAATAAAAATAGGTCTAGAGCTCCTACTCCTAAAATTCGTACTAGAATTGTCCGCAAGGACCCATGGCGCAGTGGTTAGATTACTGGGAAAAATCAATTGCAAAAGTGATATTCTCCTGAAGGTTGAAGGTTCAATCTTCAGTGTGGGCGACCGAAATATACATTTGCGAATTACTTAGGACTTCTATTCAGTCATGGCTGACGGACAAGAGGACGCTACCCCCGTGAAGTAAATAAAGGGTTCCGCTCGAAATTCCGTCCCAATTCCCGAGTTCGACAGAAATATTCCCGAGTACGGCAAGATACACCTGAAGAAGGTCGGAGGTTATATCGACCGAAACATTGTGAAAATCACACTCAAGATGAGAACAGTAGTCCGATGAATAATAATACATATAACCAATCCTCATCTCAAAAATTCAGAAACGTCATAGAATGTATCAATATTTATATACAAACTAACCGGGGACGCCTACCTTGCCGGGCCGTAAAATACGCTGAAACATATTTTAATTTATGCAGATTTGTATTTATTATTACAGAGCAAGTTCTTTATTAAATATTATATTTTACGTAATATATAGTTGTGATTTCACAGTTAAAAAATAGCTTAAGTACAATCAGCTAGAATCAAAACCAAAACATTTAGCACACCATTCGTGTCTAGTAACAATGTAACTATCAAAAATAGATAAGAAACATGTAATATTAAACAGCTTGAAGAAATTATTTGGATTTGGGAACGCATAGAAATATATGAAAATATGTCGGCATTTGAAATGAACAGTCTGAATTTCAACTTGCCGGTATGTGTCTGTATGCGTTATTCATCCATCCTTGGTGTATGATTAATATCTCCTCTTAATTTCAGTGTTATATGACCAGTAGTTTTAAAGTTTATTGATTAAATATTTATACATCTACTTTTTTATTTATATAGATTGTATGCTTATATTCCAAAGTGATTATGTTATTCAAAGTTATTAATGCAAATACTGAGTGTCTTTTAATTTTATTGAAAAAGTTTAAAGTTTTCTTAAATTTACCTGGAATTGGCCCTATTTAAATGTTCTTTTATTCAGAGAGAATGGTTTTATTCTTAATATTTTTTGGAAAATTTTAGGGTTTTTTTTCATCATAAATAAAGCTTTCACTGGTTCGAATCTGGTTCATAAGAATTCATATTTTTAGGATTTTACTATTCTATAAAAAAACATGCGTCTTTTTTATATATGTATGTCTATAATGTATTATTATTTTATTATTATTATTATTATTATTATTATTGTTGTTGTTGTTGTTGTTGTTGTTGTTGTTGTTGTTGTTGTTGTTGTTAAAGGAGTTGTGGTTAAAGACTCTGCCAATACCGTGTTAGTCTAAAAAAGAATAATGACAATATTAGAAAAAACTTCAATAAATTTCAATTATCTTACGTTTAGTTACCAACATAATGGTATCCAACTATCCATCATACAGCGGGAACAACATAACATCTGACTCAAAGATTGCAAGAGAAAAACCTGGTGTTTTACCCTCCGACGAATGGAAGGAATTCTGTGTTATCTCTTAGAATACATATGACGCCTTGGCACTAGCACACCTCAATAATGAAACCCTATGTACCCACTACAAACATCTCCCCTGCGGAAATAGAAAACCATATGAACACTACATGGAGCCCAACATGTAAGAGAAGAAACCTCTCTAACAAGTACAAACGAAACTCTACCCCTACGAACACTAAGATTTCCTACATTCTACTATCTCATAAAACACGCAGGAGCAGTCAAACAACATAAATACGACGAATCGTTTCATGTGAAGAGGGACGCCTGTATAAAATGTCCTGCTTCCTCTCACAACTGCTCAAATTCCTACTCCACTTATCCAAAACACTTGAGTAATTTAGACGAAATCATTAAAAGACGACACACTTTTCACCCTCAACTCCTATATTCTCCATATTGTCTCCCTATACACATTCGTACCAGCACACCCGGCCGTGGATCTGCATCACGGCCAACTATCTCTAATGCCTTGGTCTCACTACAACAGACATACACTAGCTACTATGCACAATAATTAACAATACACATCTCAAGTACAAACAGCAAACATACCAACAAATATCAGGTTTACCCATCCCTTTTGGGGATACTGGCGATTACATCTACGTGCCTTGCAAAACTGTCATTCCACGATATTTTTCACAAGATATGAGAACGGTATCCTTATCTTCACATCGTCTCGAGAAGAAGCCAATAAGATCCTCATCACCTTGTAAAATGCTGACCCATGCATAAAGTTCACCATTGAACACATTTGCTTCCTTTTCACACCGAGACTGTACCCTTAGCATTACCGAAACAGGTCACATACACACAAAATTCTGTAGGAAGAGCGCTTGCATGGACATCTTCATAAATTATAAATCTATCCTCCTCACAAAAGATAAAATAGGATATGCTATTAAGAGGCTGTCACCATCTTTAGCAAATGCATTAGTGACATAGCTAAGACTACTTCCATTAAGCGTTTTCAGCAATTATTCAGAATGGATACCACCAAATACCAACCCTAAACGCCTAGAAAACGACAACACACACTGTAACACCTGCTCCTTAATATAATCGCATTTCAAAGATACAATAACATCATCCACCCGCAAAACCATTAAAAAATTAGACATCCAACTCCGAACCAACACTTAGATAACACAACTAGAAAATCAACTGATAACGATCCCTGCATTCTAATAAATTACTCCATAAATAATATAGAATTATGTAAATGCACGTATTCAGTATATCAAATAAAATGTACGGTATGAGGGGAGTTCTACATCGATAGCACGGTTAGGCTATTGCATACACACATAAAGGAACACATTACAACTAAGGTGTCCTACTTCCATGAACACCTGTTTTACAATCACACAAAAACACACAAAGAAAAAGACTAGCTACAGAAAGAAACCAAGGTAATCTGAGAATTAAACAATCACTAGGACAACAGCATATTCTTTTTATTTTTTGAATATCGAGTGTGTATCCGTTGATATCTTATATGTTTGTATATAGAATGTTGTGGTTCTCGGTTGATTAACTGTGTTTAACGGTGTGTAACTTGAGACTCAAAACAATGTAAAGAATATTCCATTGTCATAGCCGTAATAATCACTACTAATAAAAAAAAATATAAACCTAAAATTAATGACAGAGCGGAACTAAATAGCAGACTCTTTATGTAAACGCAGGAACGCCTACAACACTCCGATCATACATTCACTAGTTGTAATCACAAACAAATATTTCTATTACGTTATTGACTACTAATCAATAACAATTTATAATAAATTAATGAGAAGGTTCGATTAAACACAGAGAAAAATACATCCTATATACATACATATAAATAAATAAACCAACAAATAGAATAAATAAAGAGATTAATATAATAATAATTAAACCAATAAATAAAAATGTAATAAAACAAATATAATTCAATTAATAAATTACAATAAATATATTTACATATATGTGTGCGCATGTGTGCAGGTGTGGGCATGTGTGTATGTCCACATATATACGCATGCATGTGTGCGTATACATATTGACGTATACACTTTAGCAAGGGAACCAATCTACGTACACGTACAGTTATCTCCCTTAGACTATTATCATTACCAAAACCGAATATAAACATTGCACTAACATAACAGGCATTGACACTTCTTAACACTTCTAAGTACACACTTATAAGCGTAACATACAAGTAATCTTTTATATACATAAAAAGGCTATAATAATTCTTAACAATTCTTTATATTTGTCACAACCTGTATCCTGGAATTAATTTGACTACCGTGCTAGTAAACTACTGACACCTGAAAGTATCCTGTACCTGTAAGGCCACCATTCACTCATGTTGTCACATTTGGGCTGGTGCATCTGCTGCTAGTCTCTCGCTCCTAGACAAGGTTCAAAAGAGAGTCGCCAATCTGATAGGCCCTGAACTGGCATCTTAGATTCAGCCTCTGTTCCATCGACGAAACGTTGAATCCCTCTGCCTGTTCTACAAGTATTTTAATGGTGAATGCTCTGACGAACTGCAGACACTTGTGCCCGTACGACGTAGACACCTTCGACAAACCCGACAGGTAGCTAAATCCCACCCCCACACAGTAGAGATCCCTAGATGTAAAATATCTTTCTACTCCAGTAGTTTCTTCCCCAGAACCGCTAGACTCTAGAATTCAATTCCAGGTCCCTGTTTCCCTAACTGTACTGACATGCAGAAGTTCAAGTGTAACGTGAACCGACATCTTGCTGCCCAAATCCCAACATAGTGCCCCAGTAGTTGCTGCTCCTGATAGTAGCCCCTTACACCAAAGTGGCAATGTGCCTTGTTTGGGGTGAAAATGTAATTTTTAAAAATTGAAAATTGCTGAATGTTTTCTAATACTGTGATTATTTTTTATACACTAACTTGTGTCCACATTGTTTCCAACAAACGGCATTGACATAACATTCAAACACAATCGCTTTTACACTACAGCATCATTCTCACTATTATTATTTTTATTATTAAATGTTCTTGCTTGTTGTGTTTTAAGTCAGGGAGCCAATAGGGAAGTGGGGGTGGAAAAAGAAAAAAAAAGGGAGAAGGGATATGTGCGATTTAAGAAAATGTTATGGTATAAGGCGTTTAGGTATCTAGTGACCTCAAACATGAATATGTACGTCGAGGACGCCTCGAAGGGCATATGTACTTTGAGTTCATCAGAAAATATTTCAATCAAGTATTTGTAAAACCGGTAGATTGTGGCGATGGGACAGAGGTTGGAGTTTGGCGGACAATATGAGACCTATTAGATTTGAGATTCTTTATTCTTAATGGGGATCTGTAACAACTTCATCACTATCTTTAAGGTTAGACTCTTGTTTACAATCGCCACCTGATCATATTAGCTTAATCCAAATTCATCTTTATTTTTTGACACGATTGTATTTGTACCTTTGGAATAGCATGATACTGGTATTATTTCGCTGTGACATGGCCAATAATTTTTCATTTGAGTTGTTAAGTTCTGGGGTTTTGTTTTATCGTGTCATTGTCTTACCTAAGCTCATACCGAAGCCTTTACTGTATTCATGTTAGATCATGTTAGATCATGTTAGATCATGTTAGATCATATTAGATCATGTTAGATCATGTTACATCATATTAGATCATGTTACATCATGTTAGATCATGTTACATCATATTAGATCATGTTAGATCATGTTACATCATATTAGATCATGTTAGATCATGTTAAATCATATTAGATCATGTTAGATAATGTTAGATCATGTTAGATCATGTTAGATCATATTAGATCATGTTACATCATGTTAGATCATGTTATATAATATTAGATCATGTTAGATCATGTTAGATCATATTAGATCATGTTAGATCATGTTACATAATATTAGATCATGTTAGATCATGTTACAGCATATTAGATAATGTTAGATCATGTTACATCATATTAGATCATGTTAGATCATGTTAGATCATGTTAGATCATGTTAGATCGTGTTACATCATGTTAGATCGTGTTACATCATGTTAGATCATGTTAGATCATATTAGATCATGTTAGATCATGTTAGATCATATTAGATCATGTTAGATCATGTTACATCATATTAGATCATATTAGATCATGTTAGATCATGTTAGATCATGTTAGATCGTGTTACATCATGTTAGATCATATTAGATTATGTTAGATCATGTTACATCATATTAGATCATATTAGATCATGTTAGATCATGTTAGATCATGTTAGATCGTGTTACATCATGTTAGATCATATTAGATTATGTTAGATCATGTTACATCATATTAGATCATATTAGATCATGTTAGATCATGTTAGATCATGTTAGATCGTGTTACATCATGTTAGATCATATTAGATTATGTTAGATCATGTTAGATCATATTAGATCATGTTAGATCATGTTAGATCATATTAGATCATGTTAGATCATGTTAGATCTATCATTGATTACAATAACTGTGTATTAGTTAGATCTTTCGAACTACGATTCACATCTTAGGTATTATTTTCATAATATGTCGTTCGATATAACCTTCGATCTGCGTCAGGTGTTTAGATACAAGTCCTAGTTAAAGTAACGTTACGAGAACACGGAAACCCCTAATATGTAGAGACTGGTTGGTATGTATGGATAAAAAGGGGGAATTATTATATATGTCAGATGGTTTCTATTTTCATTTATTATTATTGAAGGAAGGTTTTATGTTTCAAAGAATCAGCGCGCATGTAAGCCGAAATTTGCCTCTTAAATAGACCTAATAGAGAATTAATTGCATATAGAGATTTTAATTAAATATCAAAACATATATTGATATAACATATTATCATGAAAATCATTATGAAAATATTTTTGTAAACTTTTTATCCGCAAATTGTCTTCAGCATTAAATCTAAGCGAATTAATTTTTCTTAAAACGACCAGTTATAATAGTTTGCTATTTCTTACTATGGAATACCTTAAAATATTTCTCCAATTATCAAAACCTCTCTTTTTGATACTTAAATCATTCGTTGACATCTATGCTGATGACACGACCATTTATGGCAACACATCAAATGTCGTAAATGACAAAGTTCTCTCTGATTCTCTCTCCACCGATCTTGAGCGCGTGGTACAGTGGGGGAAGAGGTGGCTGATCACTGTTAATGCATCCAAAACCAAGCTTTTATCTTTACATCATCAACGCTCTGATGCCCATCTGGCATCAATTGAAATGGATGGCACTCGTCTTGGGGAGGCTCCATGTTTTGACAAGCTTCTGGGTTTGACCTTTACTCCTGATCTGAAATGGAACACGTACATCAAGTCTGTTTCCAATGACGCTGGGAAAATGGTAGGATCCTGCTACCGCTCCAGAAGATATCTCACTACTGATGCAATCCTCTATCTGTATAAAAGTCAAGTACGTCCAAGGATGGAATACTGCTGCCACATCTGGGCAGGAGCTGCTAAAAACAGCCTATCCTGCCTTGTCGGAGTACAAAATAGACTTTGTGGCTTAGTGGGGGGGGATGCCCCTTTCTCTTCCCTGCAACCTCTCTCGCACAGAAGAGACGTTGCGATCCTGTCTTTGTTTTATCGTTATTTCTATGGCAAGTGTTCATCTGAGCTTCAATCTTTCGTTCCCCCTCGCCAATCTTTCACAAGAAACACCCGTCTGGTTGAAACTACTGTCAATAATTCCCCCCACTTTTTATCAGTGCCTTAATCCAAACGTAGATTCTTTCTTAGAACTGCACGCCAGTGGAACTTTTTGCCGCTTGCCTATTTTGCACCTGACCACAATTTGGATGTCATCAAGTCCAACATAAACAAATTCTTGATAAACCGCCCCCTTAAGTAAGATACTCTATCAAATCTCCAATACTAATGATTACTACAATACTATCTCATTGATTACTGTACACGCAATAACCCTTATCCCTGAGTGGTCTTCGGGCCTTGATAAGTGGTGACCCCATTTAATAAAAAAAATCCATACGTAGATTCCATGAACAAAGCTTCTTTCTTAGAAGTGTGCGCCTGTGGAACTCTCTTCCGTTTGCCTGTTTCCCACCTGACTACAACTTGGATGTCTTCAAGTCCAACATAAACAAATTCCTGATTAACCACCTCCTTAAGTAAGACACTTTATCAGATCTCCATTACTAGCGATTACTACGATAGTATTACATTGATTACTGTACACGCATTAACCCTTATCCCCGAGTGGCGTCCGGATCTTGATAAGTGGTGACTTCCTTGTAAAAAAATATATATAATATGTAAATACATTCATCATGGTTATTTACTCATTCTCTCTCTCTCTCTCTCTCTCTCTCTCTCTCTCTCTCTCTCTCTCTCTCCTATACAAATACTCAGTATTTTATTTTTACAACTGAATTTCAGAAATACTTTTCTTTATACTAGTTATAAACCAGTACAACCTATGCAAAAAACAAAAAATTATATACGCAGGCACTGTACCAAAGAGTGGGTATAAACTTGTAACTATTTAAATAATACCATAATATTGCCAAAACGATTTTAAATAAATGCATGTCATATTGACTGTGAGGAACGAAGCGGAATGTGCCAATAAGGAAATAAATGACGTACACCTTCATAATGTAGATGAAAAAAGATACGAAAAAAATACCAAAACTTGTTTGTTTAACGTATTCAATTTAGAGACAAATACGACCGTGCTTGTCTCTAAATTGAATACGCTAAACAAGCAAATTTTTTTATATTAGTTTTTCATCGTAGCTTTTTTATCTACATCATCAACGTGTGAGTCATGTTTTCGCTTGTTGACACGTTCCGCTTCGTTCCTCAAAGACTGCATCGAAATATACCGGAAGTATTGACAATTCTGTGAAAACGCCCAGTTATGCTTGTGCCATTTTAGTAATTTTCTCACACTACTGCACTCACCCATTCAACCCCGCCTCTCTATCTAATTCTCTTTCACTCTCTCTCTCTCTCTCTCTCTCTCTCTCTCTCTCTCTCTCTCTCACCTCTTATATACACATACATACACACAGTTTTGTACTCTTGCATCAATTTAATCAATTTACTTTCTGTCCCTGTTTCCTCTCTCTCCACCGGAATTTAGCTTTATGCTTTCCTTTTTTGTTTTCTATTTATAATATACAAATCAACTTCTCGGAAACGGGTCTTCACACATTCAAATCCAGAACTTAACCGAAAAAAACACCTTTATAAATATTTTGGAGATAAATATTAATATCTATAATATAAAGCAGAATGTGTGTGTGTCTGGTCACGAATAGGCTCATATATGGTTGACTATTTAAAAAAACTGATTACATATAATGATAGAAGATGTATCGAGACACGGAATGGGTATGTTTGATACTGCAGAACAGTGGTTCATAAAAATTGTGAGGTCTGCGTTCGCGCCTGATCCACAAAGTATGGAAATTAAAAAATTAAAAATTAAAAAAAAACGTTTACAAGTGTTTTTGATATAGATGTACATAATAATACTTTGATAAGTATGTTTTAACTTAAATAGGGATGGTATAATAAAATTGTGGTGTCTGCGTTCGCGCCTGGCCTCCATAGAATGAAAATAGGCACAAACTTAAATAAAGACTTTTCATATCTATCTGTGTAAGTATACTTTGATGATTATGTTTCTGTTTGAAGAAATATGGTATAATAAAATTCTGGGGTGTTCGTTCGCACCTGACCTCCATAGAATCGAAATATGTCATAAAGTTTAACAAGGTGTTTTAATATAGATCCACAGAATATTGTGATAAGTGTTTCAGTGTGAACAGGTATGGTATAATAAATTATGGGGGTTATCTATTTTATTTTTACTTTCATCATATTTTGTTTTGGTTTTGATACCCCCAAATTCAAGCCAAATTTACAACCATTCCTTTTCATAACTTTCATAAATCAGAGTCCATTTTATGTAGGCTGTTTTTGAACCCAGTTAACACGGGTACTTTTGCTAGTATATATAAATTAGAACTTTTGTGCTCGATAACTTCAGACGAAATCTATTCACTTGCCATTTTCTGGAACATACTGGGCTATGTTGTTAGAGAAAAGTATTTTAGACTGATTGCTCCCATTTTAATAAGACGCGTTTTACTTGCATACGTTTGCACGTGTATTAACAATCTTGCTAATTGGTAATCCATTTAGTTTAAGGTCGACAATATTGATGTTGTTCTAACTAAATGAGCTTTGTTATGAATATTTTACAGTAAAAACCATAGAAGTTCAGTCAAGATAATCTTCCATGAAAATAATAATAGACAAAACCAAGGCTAGTAATGACTTTTATTTAAGAAATTATCTTAAGGTGAAAAAAAGAACATCGCCCACTAGATGTCGAAGTCCGTTTTTTACTATGATAATGCAGGAAAGTACGTGACAAGATTAAGTATTTGATTTTTATACATGAAGAGGACTGCCCGTGGCCCTCAGAATGATCAAACAATTTTCCACTGACCTTAGGTCAGGCTTGATGTCTCCTATTTCAAATCTAGTGCTTACTTGATAGTATGCTTATTAATTTCAGTACCAGGAAAGTGAGAATCAAAGTGTTGGTGGCGAAAGAAGACAGAAGCTTGATTTTAAACGTATTAAAAGTAATCAGCCACCCTTTTCCTCATTACTTCCGCTCAGAAGAAGGTAACCAGAAAGATATTGATAATTAATGCTCTTCGAAGTGTTGCAATAGATGGGTGTTTCACTTGGATAAATATCGACGAATGATTTTAGAATGTGTTTCGAATGTGTTTAGAAAGAAGGTTGGGCCAAGAATAGATCACTGGAGGACAATCAACAACTACTTTTATAAACGTATCAGAAAGAAAGGTTTTGATTATAAGAGAAGCATTTTCAGGTATTCCATATCAAGATTTCTTATGAAGTAAACCTTTATGAAAACCTCCATCATAGTTATTGCTCTAAAAACGAAGCCTCTTATCTCGCAGGGCGATATCCATATTATTTTCACCAGGTAGACTGTTTTTCTGAGGTGACTGACAACTTATTGTTTTCTTACTGATTCAAGCAACTTACTCCTAACGCTTACACATCACAGAATAGACTGTATTGCGCTGTGATCACATATCTTCAGAATTATTAAATGACGAGATTTTCTAAGGGAAGAATATCTCTTTTCTAAGTAACCATTGAACAACTTTGTATGAATGAAACTTACTTTCGCTTGAATTTTTTTAAGCACTACGATTGATCGCAAACGGTTAAATTTAGTGCAAAGTGCAATATTCTTTGCTTTATCAGATGCTGAGGAAATCAGGTCTAATAAATTAAGGTCACGCATTTATTCAGGATCCTGTTTGTTAATCATCAAATGTCATAGGTACAAAGGCTTTGCTCAGCTACTCCAGACTTAACAAATTAAGCCTATGACTATCACGTTTTCTGTAACCCTTTTGCATTAATTGCGACTGGTCTTAAAGGCGGTTTTCGTTTCAGAACATCTATTTTGTTTAAAGCAACTAAAATATTGATCTCTGTGAGCAGTAGAGTGTTCCACGACAGGCGGTTTGGTTTCTGTTAGAATTTCTTAAACTCTCTATACCAACGATTCACCAAGCAATTAAATCAGGTGCAATAAATGATACATTTTTTAAACATAAAACCTAGAAGAATTTCTGCTATAACAGAAATGAGCTTAATTTACATAGCCATTGAGTATTGATAAAATATACGAACGTCAGGCACATTACCTCTTTATTATTAATTAAAAATCGATTTATATCAACCTAATTTTTTATTATTACTTCAGACTGCACAATGTAATGCTATTCATTACCTACATTTTTATTAGTCAACCTTTAACTTTATTACAAGTATTATGTTAATGAAACTTTTTCTCTATTGTCGATTTCCGATCATTCCACGATATTGTTATTCCATAATCAATCGCTTCATATAAATGTAATATTAGTCTGCGTTCTCTTAAAGCAAGCATTAAATATATCCGAAAGCCATTAAATACTTCACGATACAGTTGTAAGCGGATAACCTTCTTTACGACACAGTAATACAGTACGCACGCTGTAATAAGATCCGCTGTATAAGTTAGTTTATATTTTTGATTATGGATTATAGGAACGTTGCTCGTATAAATTTTCACACGTGCAAATGAGTGCAACTTTGCGAAATAAACAACTTTCCAGTTCGGATTTTAGGTCGATCTCACCTCAGCGTTAGATCTTGCGATATGGGGTTGGACTAAAAGCAATTTGAGATCACTCACGACATGATTTCACATAGCTAACAAAAGAAAGGATTACAATTCTGAAATTTTGAGATAAGGGATGTTTATTTTCCTTGCTTTGATCGGTGTAGCAGAATTAGCAATAACCGAAATGAGGGGAAATAGAGCTTACCTCTGATACATTTGTTGTGTTTCAGGCTTAGCGAAAGAGAGAGTTCCAAGATGGCGTCCATGTGTGTTTATTAGCGTTGACCCCATGCAATTCTCGTAGAATCGTGTCTACTCTCGCGCGATTATGCAAATGGATAATTCCCGGCCCCTATAAAGGCAGGACGCTGGAAAGCAGTCAGGTGTGTCCGGCAGATTGTGTGTAGGTGGTTCTGGAGATTGGATTGTTCTTTGTGACGAACCACGTGTCTGCAAGAAGCGATTTTTTTTTGTTGTTTTTTTCTGCTTCTTTTTGCTCTACGGTTATTACAGCCAAGAAATTCCTCTCTTGTAGAGGTGGGTGATCCTGACTATTTCCTATCTGTGTTCCTGATTTTTTTTTTTTTTTTTTTTTTTTGCCTACTACATTTTTCTTCAATCGGACTATTTTTCTTATCTTGCGTGTTATTTGTGCAACGTTTCGGTCGGTGTAGACTTCGATCTTCGTCAGGCATTTTGGTCGTTATCTTGGAAAAGAAAGAAAGGATAAAAGTTACTGGCTCTGTAGATGGTTTCGTATTCTTGGGTTTTTTTTTTTTTTTTTGGTTTTTTATTCGCCGTGATTTTGTACGTATGAAAAACAAAGAAAAAACAACTCTAAGAATACGAAACCATCTACGGAATCAGTAACTTTCTCCTTTCTTTTGTTACCAAGATAACGATTAACATGCATGACGAAGGTCGAAGGCTACACCTACTGAAACCTTGCACAAATAACACCCAAGATGAGAACAGTAGGCCGATCAAAGCACGCAATATAAAGGAAGGGTTAGTTTAAAGCAGTTCATTTTGAATATAGTCGCAACCCGTTATTGAAAAGTATATCTTAAAATGAACAAACTGTGAAAGTTACTCCAAGTGGAGAGCGCCGATATATAAATATGTCAATACATGTGGAAAATAACTGTCTTTATAAGTTAAGCGAAATTGCACATGTAAACGTTGAATATTTCGTTTTAAAATAAATCCCCAGCTCTAAATCTGCGTTGTATTTTTTTATCATATAATAAAGAATGATGTACATAGCGACACCGACCGCGGGTCCTAGTAACTAAACAAAGAGTAAACATAGCGTCGAGAAGAAAGGACGAAAAATGGAGTAAAGAAAAGAGAGGAACAGCGAGGAAACTAGACGGCGAAGAGAAAGAGAAACGCTCAGCACATCTTCAACAAAAATGAAGAAGGGGAAAAGGGTAAGAACTCATATTTAAATATTTACGCAACCCACAACACTTGTCGATTGTAAAGAAGACAGAACAGAAGTAATATAAACAAACGGATAAGGCACATAATTTGCGATTTTACTTAAAGTACAATGTAAGATATTTATATATTCTTACGTCGTAACTAACTTTCAATTGCTATAATAATATGTATATATAAGCAATAGCGAATATAATTATTTGTCCGTCATTTTTTAAAATATTAATTTAGATAATCTAACCCGACGCAATTTTAAAAACAAATAATTGAATTCTTTATCCACACTCCCTCAAACTACTTCCCTACCTCCTCTATTTGATAAAATAAAAAAATAAAAACCCTTAAACTTTCATACGATCGACCACTTGTTTGTTAAAGTTGTGCTTAGAGAATATGCTAGAAGGCAAAAGAAGCAGAGAAAAGCCAAGAAGGTGGAGAGAAGGTGTTTTTTATAGGACATCTCTCAACAGTTGGGTGTCCATCAACCAACTAGTCCTGGATAGGAAAATAGCGAAAAATAGGTCACGTGAGTTCGACATTCGCACTTGAAGCGGAAGATGTGACTCATGATGATGCGTGAGGGTTCATATTTGAAACAAATAACAATGAATATACTTTAAATAGAGAAACCAAACACCCTGTAATTGATTACATTATAATTGTAAACAAAAAATATATAATTGTTGATCCGTAAATTTTAAATTGAATAAAAGTTTAATAATATTCTTAAGGCGAAAGTAAAGATAATTTTTATGTTATGTCATGGGCAATAATTTTTAAAAAACACACGTTGCAAATATAATGTTGAAATTCGAGTAAGACTCCGGAGATATAAATACACTTCTGACGACTTTGTATAGTGTGAGTCTGCAGGAAATTATTTTGATAAATATATTTTTTTAAATATTTCTAAATCTCTATTTGAAAGGATATTGTGTCCTTTGTGTGTACAAAGAGCTGAAGACTTCGATCAAATATGCTACAATTCCAAGAGGGTTACTTTGTATGTTAAAGTCGTTGTTTGTACATACGTCATTGAGGAGATACTTGTGAATTATGAGCATATTTTACTTCTATATTGGCGTTTTAACTGTTGGTTTAACAAAAATGCTGATGCACAAAAGCTAAATAACATCAGAAAATAAAGAAACAGTTTAAGCAAAAAGCGATGTTATTTTTTCACCTTTCAATAATGTTTTATTATAATCAAGAAAAACAAAGCCAGATAACGGCTCAAAACAAACACTTTCTTGGGCAATTAATTTAAACTCACAAATAACCTTCTGGTGCACGTAATTTAATAGCTTATCAGCATAGACAGAGCTAACGTTATTTGTAGCTTCTAGAATGCAGCCTATTACGAATCGTCTATTTCTCCTTAGAACAAAACAATACATGAAATACATGAAAACATTGTTTACGCACATCCACATATCGTTTATATTTTTTATTGTGTTTGCATTTCCTTGCTCTTGTCTTCAGGCGATCTTTCTGTTTGTCTGTTTGTCTGCCTGACTCTTTGTCTGTCTCTCTGTCTGTTTGCCTCTCTCTCTTTCTCTCTCTCTCTCTCTCTCTCTCTCTCTCTCTCTGTGTATATTGTATATGTAGACACACACACACATGTGAAATATAATACACACATACAAATAAAATATACTATATACACACATAAAATAGTATATATATATATATATATATATATACATATATATATATATAATTATTTTTTACTATAATAATTAAATACCTACAGATACTAGTGTTTCATCCTTTCGGGATTCTTCAGTGCAGGGACGAGACATCTCTGGCTATATATATATATATATATATATATATATATATATATATATATATATATATATATATATATATATATATATATATATATATATCAGGATAAACATTAGTGAGAAAAGGGATGATTTAAAAAATGTATACAAAAAATATATAAGAAACTTTTTGGGAATAATAAATCATTTTGCGCAAAATAACAAATTAAAATCAATCAACCAATTAGTCAGTCAATCGATTAATTTTTGAAACGGTAATTCTATGAAACTAAAAGACGAATCTGAAACCAAAGCATAAACAATCCAAGTGTGAACTGCATCATAAAAACTTGGTTAAAATTTGATAAATCAATTAATTAACGAAGCTGTATTCAATAATATTTACAATGAATATCAAACCATCCCAAGTGTGAAGGGATCATCGTAAAATCTAAAACGCCAATAAGTCTGATCAAATTGTACACTATAAGATCAGAAAATCAACAATGCAATCCGATTAGCGTTGACAAATAATGAAATCCAAAAGTCTAACACAAAACAAAGTGAACAGCAATAGAATATAATAAAAATATCCGTCGTATATTGTTTTCGCAAGGAATCAATTTATAAACAAGTAGATAAATATACTGATGAACAGCATTTCTAGACAAGTGAAAAAATAGTTCAAGTATCAATAGTTTTTTTTTTTTTTTAATCCGACTGTGTGAATTAAAAATGGAAAAGAAAAAACAAAATACTCGACATATGTGTTTTGGGCTTTTTTCAAGAATTAAAAAAAAAGTATATGATATGAGGCTTGGATTAATCGGGGAAATATATGCAGTTGGAGGTGTGTAACATATCTAAAGTCATGTAAATGAGAAAAAATATGTCTATACAATGCAGTTATTTATGAAATATATATTTCTTTTTACAAAAAAAATACAAAGTTATTGATTTAGTTATTAATCAGTGTCCAAGTGATTTTCACTATTCATAGTTATTGATAGGTGTGGGGAGACACGCTATAGGTCCATCTTTTGCTTTATTGTACTAGTAGAGTGAGTTCTTAGACCGGACTCAATTAAACGACATGTGGATTTATTTAGTAGTGATTTTATTAGATTTTTGTTTAATACAAGTCAAATCGATAACTATACGCCATAATATAGGAAAAGATATTTCGAAAAAGTTATTGGTTTTTATGTCCATTTTGTGTTCGTAAACTCTCCTGTCCAGCTCACGCGAATATAGATCTTATCACAATCCGGACAGGGAATTGTATGTCCACCCCAGCCTTGATCATGGGCGTTGTGTCAGATTAAGATATATGGACGATATGAGATTACTTGAGATATATTGATATATCAAGTTGTTAATAGTGTTTATCAGTAAAGGTAAATTTCTGTTTATTGTTTGTGTTATATTTTCATTTAAATTGTTTTGTTCTTACTATTAAAAAAAAGATATGCAAATTCCGTTTCTTGCCACGTGATTTTGCACGTGTTCTTTTTTCTTTAAAAGACTGAGTTCTTTTTCCCTTACTTTAGTAGATGTGAATTTTGTTCAATGAAGTCTTCGAAAGAGGTTTTGTTTTACGTCTTCATTTATTTACAACACTACAGTTTGGTTAATTTGTGAGTTGTCTTGTTGCGTTTTGCATAAATCTGTAGAACTCTTATCTTGAGTTCGTGTAAAATATTTTAAAAAGTTTTAATTTAAAATTTTGAGATTATATCCAATGTATCCAAATTCCTCGTCTAGATGTTTATTTCTCAGTATTCTCAGAACTCAGAGGTAAAATCCGATACTAACGTCCGTTTTTTTCTCCACGCGTTATCAATATAAATAAATATAATAATTGTTATTGGTTGAATTGTGGTGAACTTTATTACTCAATTTGTTATAGTTATTTATGAGTTTGATATATAGAAAGATTATGGAATTACTTCCTTTCGTTGATGGTGGGTTGTATTACGTTTAATTTTTCAGTGATGTTTTCTATTTTAGCGAATTTTTTAACGAAAAATTAAGATGTAAACTATGGTACGAAGGACATTCCAAATGTAATGGCACTTATTTTTTATTCCGCCCGAATGTATTAGAGTGTATTGCTAATTGCATTGTTATGATCGCTGATCTTATGCATTCATGACCTGAAACTTTCATTCTCGTGTTTAGATATTGACAGTGTGAAACTCTAAGAAACCCGTTATGAAGGTTCGTTAGAAGTAGAAATTCGTGACTGAATTTCTCTATGCAGAAAAAATTCAACCGATCAGTATTCATTGGCGCCTGTGAAACGTTTACGAATATTTACAGTTACAATATAGATTCGACGATTTAAGAGTCGCGAAAGATGTGAGTATTAAAGCGCGTTCCGGATGTTTACGATCGAGTCATCAACAGAAAAGGACTAGTAAAAGTGCATTGGGAATGGTGATGACTATGTAGAAAATAAATGGTGATGACTATGTAGAAAATAAATGGTGATGACTATGTAGAAAATATATGGTGATGACTATGTAGATAATAAATGGTGATGACTATGTAGATAATAAATGGTGATGACTATGAAGAAAATAAATGGTGATGACTATGTACAAAATAAATGGTGATGACTATGTAGAAAATAAATAGTGATGACTATGTAGAAAATAAATGGTGATGACTATGTAGAAAATAAATGGTGATGACTATGTAGAAAATAAATCCTGGGGCAAAAAAGGTCGCTCGTTTTAATGATGCTACCCTAGCTTTCGTAAATCTTCAACGTTTTTACTTAAAAATAGAAAGCATTACTTCTGGAAGGGCCTTCATACTTGTAATAAGACACATTTATTAGTAGTCTGTATTTGAGAGGTTAAGTTTCCATAAATTCTAAAAGAAATATGTAGACTAAAACCTCACTAAGTGTATTACACATAGACAAATTTTAGCTCAGAGTAGAAGTTATCAGAAGTAAAATAGCGCATTAAATATGTTGCTAATTGACAAAAGTGAGCTGATGTTCATTTTGTAGAGATGTTTTTGAAGTAAATTAAGACATTTATATATGTTGCGTTATTCAAAAAACTAGCCGAATCGTTCATCGGGGTTTGGTATAATGCATACAACTTCTAAGTATCTTCAACATAAGGCAAAAATACAAAACAAATTCCCTTGCTCTTTTAAAATAATAGGAACAGTAATGTTGGTGACAACACTTGACACTATGGAGGGATCACGAAGTGGAGAGTGTGTGCAAAATGACAGAGATAATGTGTCCGCTTGTACTGCCTTTAGTCGTTGTTTTTCTTCTTCCTCCCATCGTTGTATGATGTCTCTGTTTTTTGGCACATGTAACATCACATCATTCCATTTAGTCGTGATATTAAATACTATATTGCATCCTACGAGAAACACCATCACAATCGCAACATTTTCAGAGGAAAGAGTCCCTATTTTTCTCTCTGAATATTTAGTCCTACCACTGCTACCATTTACCACCGAGACGAATTCTACAGTTCCAAGATTCTGTGATTACACCGACGGTAACTGGATCATACATAGTAGACCTAACATAATCCTCCCAATTTCCGATCATAAATAATAAAGGTTACCTTGCCAAATTTCGTCAATTCTGATTAGCTAAGCTCTGAAAATTCCCATATTCCGGAATCCAGTTTTTCGCTATATAAACGAAATGTTACTAAAATTAAAATATGGCATCATTAAAGAAATATTTTTTCGTCCGGCGTCAAGTTCATAGGTCATCTCAGTCATGTAAAATCAAAAAAGTACAAGAGAGGGAAAATCATTTAACGAATGTTCAATAATCAGTTTACTTGCTTTCTTTTACAAAGTTAAAAAAAATAACAAAACTCTAACACAGCCCTTGCGATCGGGTTTTTTAACCCTTGAACACACTTCGGCTCCGTATATTTGTTTTTTATTCACGTTTATATACTGTCTTTCGCAAATTTCAAAATCATGCTTTCTTTTACAACACTACAACCTTCTCTTTTATATTTCCTTTTTTGGTGACAATGTTTTGTTTGTTTGTGTATATGTTCGTGTGTCCTCGTGCATTTGTATATGTGTGTGCGCGCGTGCGTATGAATACAACTCACTCTAATACTGGCTTTCTAGCTGTCAGACAAAACATGTATATCAAATATCTCTCCTTTCCCCCTCCCTCTGTCTCACACACACACACACACATACATACACCTCCCACACACACATATATATGTGTATACAATACATATATATATATATATATATATATATACGGATTTTATCATCACGACTAAATATGTGTAAAATGGTGTTCAGAAGTTACATTAGGCACCGCCAAAACTGGGGGGGGGGGTAGGTAAGTACTTTTTGACGGACCGTCTTTTTAAAAATCTACCAAAAATCAGGTAATTATCCAATCAATACGAAATTTTCAGCGATTATTAAGAGAAGAATGAACTTTATGAGAGTGTACTTATTTTTCATAAACGATATTTATATATATATATATATATTACTTACAACTCCCCCTTGTTTTGAGGGGGTTCCAATTATGCTTAAAATAATCATCTGAAACTGAACAAAACATATTATCTTGTTGTAAGGGACAGGATTATAGATTAAAAAAAAAACTTGTTTGCATACCTTATTTTGACGTCTGAATATCAGAACTTCGATTGTGTTTAATTATCCCGCTTTTGAGTTTTGAAGTGTGAAATTCGGTGAATATGTTAAGTAAAATAATTAATTTAAGTTAAGCAAAACAATTTTTTTTAAAATACTTATACGAAAAAAGCCATTTTAAAATCTTTGATAAATAAATTAACACGTTCTTTTAGCGAGCCGAATAATGCATGACCATTATAAAACAGGACATGCTTTGAAGAATCGATACAAAAAAAAAATTCGATAAATATTGTACCCTTTGTGTGAAAAATATCATCATTTTTCCGATCCCGTTTGAAAACGTTTGCCGCCTTTCGACTACGGTGGACCAAACGCGCTGAAATAATTTTTTTATTCTGCTTTAAATCGCCCCCCCATGTTGGGGAGCCTGGCCCCCACACACATTAAAAACCAAACTCATACAAATGGTCACCCATCTGGTACTGGCCAGCCTCAGCTTAATAATAAATTGAAATTTTCGTCACTGAAAAATAATATTTTTTTTGGCCTGTTTGGTCTTCGGTAGTTTGCTTTTTATCAAGTACAAATGTAAACATTGTAATCAAACTCGACGCGAAGTAACTGGTTGCCCATATGAATAAGTGGAATTATTTGAAATCCAGGTACTTATATTATAATATTTTTGCATATTCTCTTAGAAAATCATCCTAAATCTTAGTTAGACAACAAATAAATAAATTAATTATTTCAAAAACCTTTTTTTTTTTAATATTTATGTACGTTTTTTGTGTAAGACAAAAAATGTCAATTGTTAACTTTTGGGGAAAATTTAACATTTAAAATTTAATTAAAAATAGTAGAAAAAGTTTTACATTATTCTATTTTCTATATGATAAAATTCAGGGTTTTATCTTTCTGGAAAAAAAAAGTTACTCAGAAATAATGGATTTTAATAAATGTAATTTCGTTTTAAAAAACAACAACAATTTGATTTTCCGCCATTTTTGGCGGTGTCTTAGCTACATAAGATAGTGGCTATTAGCCTAGATGTATTTAATTTGTATGTGGCATTTATTGTTGTAATCTACGATTCTTTTGTCCAAAGGGGGATTTCTGTGGTTACTTTATTAATATAGAGATAATCACTTGAATTTAAGTTAAACTTACAAAAGTCAAGTATCATGGTTCAATTGTGCTGTAAAAAAACCGTTCATTTCGAACGCGTCCCTGTCATAAAAAAACGTTCAGTTTATTTTATAAGCAAGACTATTCTGGTTTTTTTTTTTTTTTTTTTTTACAAAGGCATCACCACATTATCAAGGCCCAGAGGCCACTCAAGGATAAGGGTTAAAGAGTGTACAGTAGAAATTGGTCAATATAGTAATCATTAGTAATGAAAATTTGGTAAATTTAATAACTTATATGGAACGGCTCATCAAGAACTTATTTACTTTAGACTTGAACACAACCATATTGTAGTCAGCCGGAAAGCAGGAAAACGGAAGACAATTCCACAGGCGTGCAGTTCTAAGAAAGAAGCTTTGTTCATGGAATCTACGTTTAGGTTTAGGCACAGATAAAGAGTGGGGGAAATTATTGATAGTGTTTACAGCTAGACGAGTGTTTCTTGTGAAAGTTTGGCGAGGGGGGACCATAGATTGAAACTCAGTTGAACACTTTCCATGAAAATAACGATACATCAGAGACAAACTCGCAACATCTCTTCTGTGAGATAGAGGTTGCAAGGAGGAGAAAAGGACATCTCCTACGAGGCTACGAAGTCTATTTTGAACTCTATCAAGGCAGGACAAGTCCTTTCTAGCAGCTCCTGCCCAGATGTGGCAACAGTATTCCATCCTTGGACGTACCTGGCTCTTATATAGGTAGAGAATAGCATCAGCAGTGAGAGATCTACTGGATCGATAGAAAGATCCCACCATTTTTCCAGCGGCCTTGGCAACAGATTTGATATACGTGTTCCATTTAAGATCAGGAGTAATGGTCAAGCCCAGAAGCTTGTCAAAACTTGAGGCCTCCTGAAGACGAGAGCCATTCATTTCAATTGATGACAAATGTGGATTAGAATGTTGATGATGTAAAGAGAGAAGCTTGGTTTTAGATGCATTAAAAGTAACCAGCCACTCCTTTCCCCATTGTACTACGTGCTCAAGATCAGAGGAGAGAGAATTGGAGAGAACTTGGTCGTTTACTGTCTTAGATGTGGTACCATAAATGGTAGTGTCGTCAGCATAAATGTCTACAAATGATGTAAGGATATGATTTGGAAGATCATTAATGTAGATCAGGAAAAGAGTTGGGCCCAGGATGGATCCCTGAGGGACACCGGCATTAATACTGTGAGCTTCTGATTTTTGCCCCTCAACTACTACTCTTATGAACCTATCAGAAAGAAATGATTTTATAATTGAGAAGACTTTTCCAGCTATACCATAGCTAGCGATCTTATGAAGTAAACCTTTATGCCATACCCTATCAAAGGCTTTAGATATGTCAAGAGCAATTGCCCTAGAAAGATTGCCACCGTCGAGAGATTTGCTAATCCTATGCGATATAACTGTAAGGACATCTGCTGTAGATCTAGCAGAACGGAAACCATATTGAGTGTCACTAAGAAGGTTATTTTTGTTGAGATGTTTGATTATTTCTGTATTTAACACAGATTCTAGCAACTTACTCATGACGCACAGGAGACTTATTGGCCTGTACTGAGAGGGGGATGAGCGATCACCTGAATTCTTAAATACAGGGCATACTGATGAGATTTTCCAGGGAGATGGGAAACTATTCTCCTTAAGACAACGTTTAAACAGTTTTGTAAGTATGGGCGCTAATTCAGGTTGAAGTTTTTTGAGTACTATAATTGGAATACCATCAGGGTCAGTTGCTTTACTCGAATCAAGGTTTTTGATTAGCTTCGCAACATCACGATATCAATATATATATATATATATATATATATATATATATATATATACATATATATATGTATGTATAAATATATATATATAATATATAATTTCTCGAATATTTAATATATAAAGACAATAAATTGAATAACAATTGATAATTATATAAATCACGTCACTTTTGTGCTGTTTGTGTGGGTGCTTGTGTGTCAGTTTTTGTGTGTGTGTGGTGTGGGTGTGTGTGTGTTTGCGTGCGCGTGTGCGTACGTACGATACAACTTACTCTAAAATTGGCTTTCTAGCTGTCGGACTGCTGTTCCCTTCACTTGTACGGAGTTCAACCTCTTAGTAACCTGTGAACTGACAAAAAAAAACACGTATATCTAATATAATTCTTTCTCCCCCACTCTAAATCACACACACACACACACACACACACACACATGAACCCCATTCTTAACATGTGGAGGGAGGTTTTGTTAACTATTCTGTACTTTTACCTAACGATTTAATAAACGAAAGATACCGTACAACTAACTTTAACTCGTAATTCCTATTTAAAATAAATAGTATGGTTCGTACTGTAGAAATACTATATGTGTGTGCGTTATCAATAGGCAGCTGCTTCGCCGTATCACGGTTGTTCCATGCGGCTACAGGTAATAAAGTGCATTGTATCATATGTACATATGTTATGGGGACTTATGCAGAAGACGGACCGTGATATTTTTTAGATAGAATTTTCCAATTAAATTCAGTTTTTATGGCATGATTTCTTTAATAATTTGTTTGGCGAAAGTATGGATTAGTTACAAATGTATGTTTATGTATGTGGTTTCTAAACAATATCGGTATTATTTCAGCATGATCCGTCTGTATACAACTTAATGCGATCTTAGCATAACATTTACCATATTATCCTATTTCTTCAGTTTTTAATAAACACTTTATTTTGTTTATTTTCATGGCCCTAGGCAACGCTAAGTAGTCTGCTAGTGTAAAAAAATATTTTCATAAATCCAACAGCTGGTTGTTTGATAAGACAGCGTTCAAAATAGATGTTTCTTTTTAGAGCACAATTAAAGCATTTTACACTGCATTTTACACTTTTAGCCATTATTTGCATATGCTTTTATAAAATGGACATTAGATTCTCTACAGTGCAATGTAGACTACGATGTATGGTTAACTAAGTCGCTGCTGGGAGGCATGTGAAGCTTGTTTCCAGCACACTACGGTGGATGGGGGTTTCCTAACTAGATTTGATTAAAAAATGGCAGGTTCATCAATTTTGATGACGATAAAAGTATGGGAGGGTGGAACATTTGTTGATCTCTATTCAATCCCAGACAACGTCGGATCTCCCTGCTAGTTATTTATTAATTTCTGATAGGATTTGATATCTATTTCTTTACGTATTAGTTGTTTTATCTCCAGAATTTGATAGGATACACCTGAAGAAGATCGTAGGTTTCATCGACTGAAATGTTATAAGAATGCACTCAATAAAGTAGTTTGAATAATTCAAATAATAGAAAATTTCAATCCTCATCTTAAAAGTTTAGAAACATAATAGCAAATCGATACGAACATAAACAGGGTATTATACAAAGTGTAATTTTTGTTCTATCTTTCGATAAAGTTCGGAATTATAAATCGTAATTGTTTTACTCTGTTTGTCTTCTAACTTCTCTTACCTCTCTCTGTCTTGTTTTCTTTCCGTTTCTCACAAATCAGCGACACATTTTACAAACAATACATCGATGCACTAAAACAGAAACAGCTCGCTGTTTATTTTGTTAAGTTTAATTACGGCGAACTATGTTCACGTGAAAATAGGTTGAAGCGAGCATGCGCACTAAACACAAATTCACAGACACACGCACACAAAGAACATTATTTGATACGTGAAAATTTATTTTAAATAAATGCACAAATTATTATGTAACTAGCTCTGCCCGGCGTTGCCGAGCCATACAATACGCCTAAACTATACAATACGTTTTATTCATGCAAATTGCGTATGTATTTTTATCGCATCAATCCTCTATTAATTATTATATATTACGAGGAATAATTTGCCAGGTGGACTAATTCGTAAAAAAATAAACAAATAAAAATAATAATGATAATGTCGTTCATCAAATTCCGACTATGTTAGTTTAAAGCTTATATTTGAGCTTGATGATCTTAAACAAAATTATCTCCCTTGGCCGGGGTAACGTAAAATATTCTCCTAAAAAAATATTTGTTTATCTATAAGAGTAGAAAGATTATTTTTAAGATCGGAGTTTTTTATTTTCAATACTTATCGGATGAATTTCTATACAAAACATAATTAATAACACTGCCAGATATATAAATTATCTTTGTGTGATATTTATAAAAGATAGTTTCAGCCGTTTTGGAACCTATGAGGAAGGAACTCACACACACACACAAAGTGAATTTATATAATAGTAGAGATATTGTTGCGTTCGTGTTTATTACTAATTATGATAGAATGATGTGATACTTCAAACAAAGACGAGGGATTGAATAAGTTTATTTTCTAAGCATTTTGTAAAAATAAGTAAAAATAGTTCGGCAGAATATAAATATTTCAGTATTCGCGAAGTCGTAACATACTAAGAATTCTTTGTTTTATTTTATTACTAGCATGGAAACCTGACGTTGTCCTGGATGAAAATGAAGATAAACGAATGTTCGACACTTCCAATACTTTTATTGTCATCGAATTCTGTGAAATTGACCATTTTCAATCAAATTGTTTTATTGTCTGCTCTTGTCGGGAATCCACTATGGTGCACTGGGAGGAAGCTTCACATGTCTCCCCGCAGTGACAGTCCACAATATATTGTAGTTTATTTTGCTCTGTAGAGAACATAAATTATTTTTATAATGAAACTGAATCAAAGTTTAAAATGCAAAAGTCAAGTATCATCTTTCAATTGTGCTCTAAAAACAAACATTCATTTCGTATGCGCCCCTGTCTTATCAAAGAACCTACTGTTGATTTCATATGTCGGGCCTTTTTTCTAGCGTGGTGATAAAACTTCTCAAATTAATTTCCGAGGTTAGGTTGATCTAAATCTGACTGTTCCGCCTTTAATCGGTTGTTATTTGAGTATAGATTTCCTGTTTTTATCAGAAGAATTCCAATACAAAAACCTTTGTAAGAACACTTCCAAATTCATAAAGTACATTTATGTGAAATGTCAAACAAATACGCTCAGCCGTTTCGGAGTCCATAGGAAATGAATACAAACACAGAGAAAACGTATTTTACATAAGTAGAGATGTAATAACTGTTTGAAATATTATTTTAAAATAAAATTAAAATATTAAGTTGTAATTTGGTTCTAACAGACACTCTACCTTTAATGTTTCTCTTTAAGAGAACGACTTTCTTAGCCAGAACAAGTATTTTTTCTTAGGAAGCACCCTGCTTATCAAGCACCGACGGTCACTCAAGCAGAAGGGTTAAAGGGTGTCAGGTGATCGGAAGAAATTGGAAAGGATTTGATTATTTAAGAGGAAAACTTTAGCAGATTTGTTTACATTAAATTTGAAATAAACTTAGCCGAGGGAATTTTCGTTCAGTTTTAGGCACAAATGGAGAGTAAGGGAAATTATTGACAGTAGTTGTTGTAACTAAGCGAGCGTTTGTTTTGAATGTTTTATGTAAATCATAGATTAAAGCTCAGTCAAGTATTTGTTATGAAAATAATGTTAGAATACATTTTCAGGATAAATTTTAACCGAAATAATATATATTGATTGTAATAAGAAAGTAAATACAACTGGCGGGAAAATAATTTTGCCCGAATCAAATAGATATATCGCACAGATTGCTATTTGCATTGTATTTGGAAAACCCGACTTACTTCCTTTTATTGAACATATATATATATATATATATATATATATATATATATATATATATATATATATATATGGGGGGTATTATGTATGTATGTATGTATGTATGTATGTATGCATGTATGCATGTATGTATCCAACTATTCAAGTTAACTGTTATGAATACGCAAGTGCATTGAAATATAGTGTCATGTAAACACAGACGCTTACACACACATACACACACATATATATATACATATACATATATATATATATATATATATATATATATATATATATATATATATATATATATATATATACACACAAGAAACAAAAGAAAGAATACCACACCTGATGGTGTTGACGTTGTCGTTCAATAAAGGCATGGTCTGGCGAAAGACCAACGACTGGCTTCCACCCAATCAAACCAGCATGAAGTCGCAGACATGACGAAAAGAACAGAAAATATATCACAAAAGTGTCATTCTGATTAGAAAACTTTTCCTCGCTTACCATTCTATCATATTAAATCACTTTTTCGTCAGTATCTTTATTAAAAGCAAACTAGTGAATAACAAGATTCCCAAAAGGCGAATACTTATATCAGAAGAATTAGGCGATTCTTGTCAAAAATTAATAGTTTATTCGAAGTATGTATATATTTATTTATGTATTTATTTATTTATGTATTTATTAATTTATGTATTTATTTATGTATTTATTTATGTATTTATAATTTATGTATTTATTTATGTATTGGTTTATTTATGTATTTGTTAATGTATTTATTTTTTATGTATGTATTTATGTATTTATTTATGTATTTATTTATGTAATTATTTGTTTATGTAATTATTTTTTATGTATTTATTAATTTATGTATTTATTTATTTATTTGTTTATGTATTTATTTATGTATTTTTTAATTTATATATTTATTGTTTTATTTATGAATTTTTTATGTATTTGTTTATGTATTTATTTATTTATTTATGTATTTATTTATATGTTTATGTATTTATTTATGTATGTATTTATTTATTTATGTATTTATTTATTTATATATTTATTTGTTTATGTATTTATTAATTAATGTATTTATTAATCTATGTATTAATTTATGTATACATTTATTTCTGTATTTATGTATTTATTTATTTTTGTATTTATTTATGTATTAATTTGAATATCTATTTATTCATATATTTATTAATTTATGTATTTATTTATTTATGTGTTTATTTATGTATGTTGATGTATTTATTAATTCATGTATTTATTTATGTATTTATTTATTTATGTATTTATTTATTTATGTATTTATTTATTTATGTATTATAAATTAAATAAATAAAGTATTATAAATTAAATAAATAAAGTATTATTTATGTATTATAAATTAAATAAATAAAGTATTATGTATTTATTTATGTATTTATTTATTTATGTATTATTTATGTATTTATTTATTTATGTATTTATTCGTGTATGTATTTATTAATTAATTCATGTATGTATTTATTTATTAATTTATGTATGTATTTATTTATGTATGTATTTATTTATGTATGTATTTAGTTATGTATTAATTTATGTATGTATTTATTTATGTATGTATTTATTTATGTATTTATTTTGTATGTATTTATTTATGTATTCATTTATGTATTTATTTATGTATTCCTTTATGTATTTATTTATGTATGTATTTATTTATGTATTTATTTATTATGTAATTATTTATGTATTTATTTATTTATGTATTTATTAATTCATGTATTTATTTATGTATTTATTTATGTATTTATTAATTCATGTATTTATTTATGTATTTATTTATCTATTTATTGATGTATTTATTTATGTATTAATATATTTATGTATTTATTAATTCATGTATTTATGTATTTATTTATTTATGTATTTATTTATGTATTTATTTATGTATTTATTTATGTAATTATTTTTGTGTTTATTTATTTATGTATTTATTAATTCATGTATTTATTTATTCATTTATGTATTTATTCGTGTATGTATTTATTTATTATTTATGTATGTATTTATTTATGTATGTATTTATTTATGTATTTATTTATGTATTTATTTATCTATTTATTTATCTATTTATTTATGTTTTTTTTATTTATGTATTCATTTATGTATTTTTATGTATTTATTTATGTATTTATATATATATATGTTTTTATTTATTTATTTTATATATATGGTTTTATTTATTTATATATTTATTAATTTATGTATTTATTCATTTATGTAATTATTTTTGTGTTTATTTATTTATGTATTTATTAATTTATGTATTTATTTATGTAATTATTTTTGTGTTTATTTATTTATGTATTTATTAATTTATGTATTTATTTATCTATGCATTTATTTATGCATCCATTTATTTGTGTATATATTTATTTATGTATTATTTATGTATTTATTTATTTATGTATTATTTATGTATTTATTTATGTATTTATTAATCAACCGAACAGGTTCGAATTACTTATGAGAAAATGCTATACACAAACGTGTATATATTTATCCCCATGTTGTAACCGATGGGGTACAAATACAATTTTAAAATTGTTGTATTTTTAATTCCGACGGACAAAGCACTTTAGATTTCCTGTCCACACCGTCACAGCTTCATTTTTTAAGGGTTAAAATTTTTGGTTTCAGTCAATCTATACATTTTATTCCCCTTGATTTTGGAAAATTAAGTCTTATGCTTCAATTTATATATATATATATATATATATATATATATATATATATATATATATATATATTCATGGTGTTTACTTTGGTTGTTTTTTAAACAAAAATGTCTTTTTTTGTTTTTGCTTTGATTTTACAGAACATGATTTTTTTCATGCAAAGATATAAGAAATTATATCAATAACATCAATATTTAGTTCTCTAAAGTAAGGATCCCGATTACTTCAAACAGCCTGATTTGGTAGCACCAGTAAAGAAGTCTAAATCTTTAATTATTGTTTTCAATTTATCCGAACAATGCTCCAAAGATCAAGAATTCCTTGAGTAAGAGTAATTCAACAAACATCTCATATTTTGGTTTTGAACAGTGAGCTGTGTCTGGTGCTATGCAATGATAGTCATCTATGTCTGGTGCCGTGTAATAATAGCCAGCACACGTAATTAAACAAACATCTCATATTTTGTCTTTGAATAGTTGTCGTGTCCTGATTCGAATTATTTCTTTTCATGGGAAACGTTTGATATTTCCTTCTTAATAAGTCGATTTTAACTCATTTAGCTGTCGATCTGGTTCTCGGTGTATAAAGTCTCGGCAAAGTTTACAACCGTTAAAAACCACTATATCTAACACGTTGCATTACTCTTTGTGTTCTATTCGAATTAGTGGAATAAATTGTAGTTTATTATTAATGATGAACAACTTTTTGGAACGTAGTCTGGTACGCCATTAAAATGGAGTGTCGAGTCAGCATTTTAATCTGTAACGTGGGCGTGACGTCACGGAGCAGAATGCACATATAAGCGTAGAGATCGAAAAGAAAAGAGGAGAAAGAAGAAGAAAAGAAACATAAGACACGTGGAAAGTTACACTCGATAAGCACGCAACGGCTCCTCATGTTATTCTTTCGATTGCCATCCAGCTATGTCTGGTGCCGTATACTGACAGACAGCTGTGTCTAGTGCTATGCAATGATAGTCAGCTGTGTATGGTGCCGTGTAATGACAGCTAGCCGAAGTGACGGTGAGGAAGAGAGAACATACGGTATTAAATACGTGTCAGTGACTAACGTGATAAGCGAAGAAAATAAATAAAATATGTGTTGAATTTGTGTCGAAGTTCTCATTTCGTTTTTTCGACTGTCTCTTCATACAACCTTTGGTTCTGCTAAAGAAAACTACAAGGTTACACTTTAACTATAGAACATTTAATTAACTGATTAATGGTAACGCTTTCGTGCACACACACACACACACACACACACATACACACACACACACACACACACATATATATATATATATATATATATATATATATATATATATATATATATTAGGTATTTAAATGTTATATTTATTATAAATTTTCCTAATGTCTGTCTGGGGGGGGGCGTGACGCGGTTTATCTTAGCCTACAGGATTTACTGGATATTTTTTCCGGTATTCACCGGAAGTTATTATCTCCCTTAGTAAGTTCGATTTACTGTCTGTCTGTATGTGTGTGATGCGGTTTATCTCAGCCTACCGGCAAGCCACCCGAGCAAGTAAGGTACCGAAATTAAGTTTATGATTCAGCAGATTTTTTAGTGATATTTATATCCATGGTTGGTGTATGTAAATGCAAAAAAAATGCAAAAAAATAACGATTTACTAAACAACGTTTTATTAACTGGATATTTTCCGATACAAGGACCCAAGTTTGCCCAGCTGGGCAAACTTGGGTCCTTGTGATTTGAAAAGCTTAATTTTCAAATATAGAACTTTTATTGTTTTCAAACAAAAATACTTATATAAATTAAATAAAAGAATCATATATACATTATTATTTATTAATAAAGAATCTTTCATAAATCTTATACTACTTTGTAAGATCGATAATCACTGGATTGGCATACCATTAGATATCTTACATAGTATATTCGCTTACTAAACGCTCTCAAACTATTGAATGAAATTTCACTAATCTTGGTAAGAAACCATCGGAAGGCCAAACGTGTATTATGGAACCACTTTGTAGTAACACGTATTACTCCTATTACTGATATTGCTGCCATAATTTCGGCTATTTCTATTTTTATATTAATGAAAATACTAATAATAAAACGATACACTTAAAAAACGTGGCTATAGTGATTACTAAAACTGAACCGAAACATTCAGCATTAGAAAATGTATCTTAGGTGAATTATAATAGTGATAAGGCTACTAAATATTCTTAAATAGACAGTGAATTATTGTTTTTATACTCCTGATTCTAATTCGATAGCCCCGTATGCCTCCCGTGCTCTGTTACAGAATTACTCGTCATGATTCTGGGGGCCATAACTGCCACAAATCGCTATCAAATAACGTGTGTATATGTAACTATATTTGTAGTTTCCGGGTAAGTTCATTATTCCTAAAACGGATAGATTAGCTTACCCCATAAAGTTTATTTTGATTAACTTACCTCATAAATCCTGTTTTAATACAGGTTCTTGGTCGTTTTCAGCAAAAAAAATGGTAAAAGGTTGTTGTGATAGTGCAAAGTGATTTCAAGCAATTTTTGAAAGAGGTGTAGAGTGCTACAAGTCTGTGGAGATTTGTTGTCACTTGCAATTCAAAAAATGTTTGTTCTCACTGATAATAGCTCGTATGAAAACTCCTAGGGAGTAAGCAATAAAATTGTTCGAGACAGGAAGAGGCGTCAACGTATTTGCATACTACATAGACTATGCATTTTTATTTATATCAGAGTATGATTTTACCTTTTCATAAATGACCACAATCAATAGATGTGCGTTCGGAAACATTCCGTTTTCGGAATAGGATAAAATATATAAAGCAAAGAATAATTAGAGTATATATTATTAGATTCGAAATTCGGTTGCCCGCTCATGAGATCCGTTTATTAATATTTCATCGATATTTTCCCTGGCTTTCAAGGGCCGTGTCCATTTATATATGAAACATACAAAGCCAGATGACGAAGCCACCAAACAATGCGTACACACACACATCGCTTATTTGGGAAGCAAAAGCCGTTAACCAATAATCGGAATCCAATAACGTGTCGCCATTAAAGCACAACCGTTACAGTGTCGATATACAGTAATCAGGAAAAATGTAGGACAACCCGCACTGTCGTCAAAGCTTCAACCTCTGTTACATCACTGTAATGTCAACTACCTGTCACCTGTTTTATAAATACTTTAATGGAATGTGCTTTGGTGAACTTATAGCGCGTGTGCTCCCTTGACGTATATACTTTCGACTTACCCGACGAGCAGCAAAATACCACTCCTTTAATGTTGAGATTCACAGATGCCGGAAAGCCTTCTGGTCTAATTGTTTCTTCCTTCGGACTACTAGACTTTGGAATTCCTTCCCTGTTTCTTTTATCCCTGACTGTGGCTAACCTGCCGAAGTTTAAATGTAATGTGAACGGACATCATGTTGCTCAATTTCCCACAGTGCCCTGTGATACTCGATCCCAATTAGTAGCCCGTTATGTTTCAAGTGGCAATATGTCTTATGTAACATGAAAACGAATAAAAATATATAATTCTGATTCATTTTTGTTATTTTAATATAATTTCATATCATATGCTTTACCATAATACAAATAATCTTTACGGTTGCAATCTTGCGTTCTTTTTCTGGATTGGTTTCATTAGAATTCGGTTTTATTTTCTATTTTTTAAACTGGAAAATTTGGGTAAATGAATGAGCGTTGGCTATTCAAAACATCTATTTATTTATGATGCTTCTGTGGAAAGAATTTGGGGACGTTTTCTGTATGCATATACAATAACAGATAAATAAACGGTTGACTATTTATAATACTCTCTATTATACACGTGAATGCTGGAGAAATCAGGAGTTTTAGTAAATCTCACCCTCGCTATATATAAGCATCAATCATTATTCCTGTATAGTTTAGGGTTATGAAGTGTGTTATTTGGAGTATTTGAACTATGAGTAATGCATCATAAGTGCTTTAAAGAAAATTAGTAAAAATATATCATAACTTCCAAGAGTATTGTGCAGTCAGCAGCAGCACCAACCCTATTCGGAATGTAACCGGCTTCTTCCAAAGGAGGAAGTTTCGTGAGAGTAGGAAATTCACAAGCGGTCCCCAGTCGCATGTATATCCCCGTTAGGGGAGATGACGACGTTGGGTTTTTGCAACTTTTTGCAGAGAGGTGTCGACATCTTCCTACATACAGTACCTGGACTTCCCAAATTGGTCACCCATTTTAGTAATGACCAGGCTCAACGTTGCTTAACTTTCAAAAGTATAGCTTCATTATCAACTGCATTTCAAGATTGCATTTAATATGCATCATTTTGTGATAAAACATCGTTGAAAAAAGATGCAATTTGAACAGATGGCGCTACGGTGAAACTTTCAAATACTCATAATACCTTGGAGAGCTCTTTCCGTTCCTTGATGAAAACTCTATTTCAAACTTTAACTTGAAAAACCAACAAACTTTAAGAGGACAGATAAACTCCTATTATTTTAAACTTAAGAATGAAATACAAACAAAAGGTAATCAACTATTACACCATCACAATAGCTTCTGTACGGCAACAACTCAAGCTAAATTGCTTAAGCTTCACCTTAGACTCCACAAAAATACTTTTCATTAATCTCCGGAATGACTACTTCTTCTGCCTTGTTAATAACATCCCAAAACCATGTAAATTATCTTTTCTAAAGTAATGAGCGAAATGATCTGCTGAGCTTCCCCTGATCTTTTTCAAACTTCATTCCAACAATTCTAAGCATCATTTTAACGAACAATATTGATTTATCTCTTTCTACCGTATCTTGCTTGAACGTATATGCCATTCACGGGATAAGGCAAGTGAAGTTGGAAACTTGTGTTTAATATATCCGAGACATTGAACAAAGTCCAACATGAATGTAATCCCACGAAAAATAAACCATTCAGTATAAATAGGTAAATATTTTATAAAATCACATTTTTCTTAAGTAAAACATTGATCCATATCGTTCTAGATAGCTATATAAGCAAACGACATAACAATAATTTAGATGTGCTCTACTGATCGATATTTGCCTTTATTATTCCTTATATTTATAAATGACCTCTATGGTGTAATAGCATCCGAGATGGGTATATGTGTTGATGAAATGCTGCACCATTCCTAAACATATACATATCCAAGGAAATAGCCAAATTTTGTAAAAATGACATCCAATCTCTAATAGGTCCCAAAAATGAATGATAATATCGAATGCTACCAAGACAAAGCGCCTTTCCATTAACAATAACAAAGAAATATTTTAACCCTTGATTTCCGTACCGATCTTATCGAGAGTTGAACGTTCAAAAACATTGGCTTGACATTCACATGTAACATGAGAAAAACCCATAGAAGGTATTGCAATTTTGAGATTCCTCTAACGACTAAACTTATCATAGCTGTCGGGATTTTATATCTCTATAACGCCACCAATCGCATACGCAATATGTTTACCACATCTGTGTTGGTACACAAATAAATAGTCTTTCACTCTTGGACACAGAGAAAAACAGTTTCTAACTTAAGATGTAGCGCAAGATTTACCAACCTTAAGCCATTGACCCTATAGACGCAATCTTGCATCTATGAGGTCGTTGTATATTTATTATTTGGAATGTGCTATGGTGTACTAAATTGCACCCATATTATTTGACTGACCTGACTATCAGGAAAATCTTTTCACTTTACAGCAGATATCCCCAAATGACAGAAACGTTTCACTCAGCTTATTTCCACGGATCACGGGAACGATTCACGACAATATTATTTCCGGCTTTAGTAAATGTGTTTTCAATCTTAAGCGTAAAAATTCCATACCTGGATGTATCAGATCTTTTTATACTAATTTGTGTACATATAAAATGCAATTTTAAACTTTCGCATGAATTACTGATGTTATTTCAAACGTCACGATGAAACTCCCACCAGGCAATATATCCTTGCATGCATCCATAAAAACGAGAACTTTTCGCCAAAACCTATCGTACAAATAATCTAGTTCTAGGATAGTTTTTCGAAAAAAATCTTACCACAACCATCCGCCATGTTCTCATCCATATTTATATGAATGTGCAAAAAAATAGTTTGAAGTGAATTTAACCATAGGTTTATTCTAAAATCGTTTTTACAAGGTGGTCACCACTTATCAAGGTCCGGAAGTCACTCGGGAATAAGAGTTATTGCATGTACAGTACGTTAGTATTGGAGATTTGATAAAGTGTTTTACTATAGGGGGCGGTTCATCAGGAATTTGTTTATGCTGGACTTGAAGACATTCAGGTTGTAGTCAGGTGTGAAACAGGCAAACTGAACAGAGTTCCACAGGCGTGCACTTCTAAGAAAGAAGCTTTGTTCATGGAATCTACGTTTTGGTTTTGGCACAGATAAAGAGTGGGGAACATTTTTACAGTGGTTTCAGCTAGATGAGTGTTTTCTTCGTGAAAGATTGGCGAAGTGGGCAGAGTTTGGAGCTCAGACGAGCACCTGGCATGGAAGTAACGATAAAACAAAGACAGGCCCGTAACGTCTCTCCTGTGGGAGAGAGGTTGCAGGGAAGAGAAAAGGGCATCCCCCACTAAGCCACAAAGTCTATTTTGTACTCTGTCAAGGCAGGATAGGCTGTTTTTAGCAGCTCCTGCCCAGTTGTGGCAGCAGTACTCGATCCTTGGATGTACTTGGCTAAATTAGTTTAAATTAGTTGGACAATATAATAGCATATGTAACAAAATCTTAAATGTTATGTATTTGTTTTACAGACTGAATCTAGAAAATGTAACTTTGGAATATTTAAACACTTTATTTTGAACATGTGTTTTATTTTCCGGGCCAAGATATGAAAGCCTAACCATCTTGGAGTTCATTTTTTTATGCTTCGTTGAAGATAGAAGTGCACTGACATGTACAATAGTCAGCATGTGATGTCCCTATGATTTGTCAAAATTAACTCTCGGAACTTTTCGTCTCCTGTGTTGGACACAAGGACAGGGGCAGAACAGCGAACTACACTGTAACTTTTCTCTCTGACACAATATGCTTCTAACGTATATATCAAACAATCCGTACGTAACAAATTTTATTACTTCTCGATTCAGAGTCACTTAGATTACATTCTCATGTAATTAAATCTTCTCAAGTGATTGCATTCAATCACGTTAAGTTACGCACTAACAAAGGTATATGATCTGCATGACGACATTATTTACCACTTAGCAACTGTGAATAGAAATTGGTGTTCATGGAATCGTTTATATTATACTGCATTCGATGGATACTGTATCGCAGCATGAAATAACACTAAAATGCCTGATGACTGATAACTGAATAAAACAAAGCGGCCAAGAGTTGAACTCGGCTTGCTCGCTTTACATTTAACATCGGTTGCCATTGCACGTAAGACAGAGAGAATCGTTTATAGGTTGTCATATTTATTATTGGATCCACATTATCGACAAACAGGTATTTCTGTATTACGTGAAACTGAAGGGCGCGGGGCTTTGTTTTCCGATGATGTCCCTCGATGGCCACATGGAGCCACACCGTCGACGAAATGGACAGAAAAAATCGATGAGTTTTTAATTAAAGGAATAAAAAGCCTGAAACAAACAAGAAACATCATTGCATTGAATATGTGGGTATTATTTGTTTAGTTTTAGTAGGAGGAAAAGTAGGATAATGGGAGGAAGAAAACGAAGAAAACAAAAACGAAAAAGAGCACCAATAGCAATAACTTTATAAGGAAGAGAAGAACAAAGACAACATAGAAAGCTAATGATAGCATCTACTTTCATCAACCTATTGCGGTGAGTAGTGCTAGAAGTCGGTTCTCACTGATGGACTCTGGTGAATGCAGCGGCACTACTTGCTCTTTACTCCTCATCACGCTTCTGCCCGTTGTAAGAATAAGAGAATAGTTTAAGATGCAGACCGGAAGTCTGACCACTTTTATTTTGTGATTCCTTTCAATGATGTCAGAAAAAAGTACACAAAGTAGCGTATATAACTTTAACCTGCGTATTTATTACTCGATACTAAAGTTAGATTTAATCGAACATCCAGTGTTTTAAAATAGATGTAAACTGTCCATCTATCTACCTATCTATATCTATATATATCTATATATATATATATATATATATATATATAAGGCAAAGCGTGTGTTTGTGTGTGCACTTTTTCTGTATGTCCAGCAAAGGCTTTTGGAGGGGGGCGCTTGAGGTGCTCATTCATTCTTAAAACTTTTTATATACTGTCTAAATCATAACGTATACGAGTTACGAACAGAGGTCGCGTCTATCTTTAATTTGCCCGACTTTTACACGCTATTTTCGAGATTTTTTTCAATCGCCGCATCTTTGTGTCACTTTTCAGTATTAAAAAGCGAATTCCCCCGGAACTCTGTGCAAGGACGTCCAAAAAAGCAATAAAGTTTGATCAATAAAGGGGTAACCTCTTATATCAGACAATTGCTATTCATTGAGACACTCCCTTTTTTATAGGGAGCTGGTTTTCCCCTCACTAACATCTTGGGAAAGCAAACAGCCAAAGAAAGAAGGCAAAAACAGCATCGATATGATTTTACCTTATTATCATTAATAATAATTAATATGTTTGACCTCATTATCATTAAAATCATTATCATTATCATTAAAATCATTATCATTATCATTAAAATCGTTATCATTATCATTAAAATCATTATCATTATCATTAAAATCATTATCATTATCATTAAAATCGCATATTTAAGTTAAATTAAATCACATGCCTGTTGCTCTATCGTGGTGGACGAGTGGGTTACATGTCAGGATTTTTTCAACCTTCCCCTCTAGGTTCCAGGTTCGATCCATCCTACCTACTAAATCTTTTTTTTCTTTTACCACGCGGGTGACGCCGGGCATTTTTGTTTGTTTGTTTGTTTTTTTTTCCGATATTTTTAAAGAAGTTCATCGGTTTTTTTTTGTGTGTGACCCCACCCCAACATACACACCTCCAAACACTCGGGCAACGCCGGGCACCCTCACTAGTCTATTATATAAATCTGATTTGCCTGTTTAAATGTATGTATGTATGTATGTATGTCTGCCTAAAACTTTCAACAGAGGCGATGGATTTCTACAAGGACGGGTCGCTTTTACGCTGATATTTTCTAAAGTCATCCTCTCTTTTCAATTGACTCGGCTTAATTTAATTTAAACCTCTGCCACAGATGGACGAAACGGCAAAGACGTCACGTTTTTTTTTCACATTCTTTTACCTCATTTGCGGTATGGGTTCGAGCCTCCCTGCCTGCCTACTACCACTTTTCTTTCTTCTTTTTTTTTTTTGCTCAAAACACACCTTCAAACAGACGGGCAACGTCGGGCACACAGGCTAGTTCCGCATAAATGAGATAATGTACTGCTTAATTGGTAAATAAGTTACCAATTTGGAAATATTGGGTTGTTAAAAAAGTTCTTTTTTCGGTTTACCTAATATCAATTTATACTCATATTCTTCAAATTGTGTATTTGGTGAAGCGGGTATGTTGATATCAGTGTACCTCTAAGCAGAATGTGATTTTTACATTTTTATTTTAATTTGAAAGCAGAAAATAGAAGACCAACCAGAAAACTAACGATGTGTTTTGTTCTAATGAAAAGGTAAAAGCCACAGAAACATGCATGATTCTATGTGTATGGGGAGAATGATTTTATAAAACAGTTAAGCTAGAAATTTTGTTTGATTTCGAAAAATATTTTTAAAGGAAGATCATTCTCATTCTAACCGATCAAAGTTGATCAGCATTGATCAAGTAAAAGTCTTTTGAACAAGATCGCCTTTTAACAACAGAGAAATCGTAAACATTTACGAGATTTTCAAATTAGGCGTAGTAAATAAATTACATAAACTCATGTTTTTAAAGTTGTTTTGGTTCCTCCTGCCTAAAAACAAATGAACATTTGCTCAATCCGATATATATATCTGTACTTTTATGATTAAGAAAGAGAATACTATTTAAAAATAAAACGTTTAGTCATCTAGTTCTATAATGAACTAGCAGTTTCGCCCGGCTTAGCTCGAGCTTTATGTACTGTTCATAACTTTATATGCATATATTATAAAGTGTGAACATGTACGGTAATGCCTTCTATATAATAGGCTTCGTTAACTACAATAGAGAAGACGTCAATTTCTTTTTTATCTTTCACCCCAATTTTGACCCCTTAACAGTTATTGTTTTGGAGCTCAAATTAAATTAAAATGTTTACATCATGTCCAAGTGACCTACATTTAAAATTTAAAGTGTTTAGACCCAAAATTGTCGGAGGAGTTTGGTAGAGTTTGCAAATGTCAACTCTGTAAACTTTTATTCTTGCCAGCCAAATTTTCGTTTAAAAAAGTGATTAAATAGCTTGTTGCATGTCTGAGTACTCGTTATGTAATATTTCAAATGTTTAGACCCATAATTGGCTTAATAGTTTGCTAGAAACCGCAATGGTAAAATCTTTTGAGCTTTGACCCCTTGGAATCCAAATTTTCAGAAAAAAAACGATTAAAAAGCTTGCTTTATGTGTGAATACACTTTTTGTAAAATTTCAAATTTGGTAGTAATTTGGTAGAGACCGCTGAGGTCAATTTTTTAAACTTTGACCTCAATTATGATGCCTTAATATTTATTGTTTGAGGTTCAAATCAAATCATAAAGTTTCATTCATGTCCAAGTTACCTACATCTAAAACTTCAAGTGTTTAGACCCAAAATTGACGGAACAATTTGGTAGAGTTCGCAAAGGTCAAATCATTGAACTTTGACCCCTTAAAAGCCAAATCTCTGGTCGAAAACCAATAAAAAAGATTTTCACAAATCTCAATACCCGTTATGACAAATATAGAGTCTGTACACCGAAAATTGACAGAGTTATTTGGTAGGGAAGTGTACACAGACGAACAGACAGACACACACAGTCATTTTCACTTTTATAGATATATAGGTTATAGATGGTTATCCTCATCGATGAAACTGCGTACTTGCATCATAAATGTTTTTTTTTCTTAAAAACCGTTGTATCTTGTCTACTTTTCAATATGATTCCACGTAAAATATTAAAGAGTACACTATTAATATTGTGTTCTGTTCGTAAAACATGTAAAGTTGTTATTTTAACATTGCTAGTTCCTCACAAATGAGATAATGTATTGCTTGATTGTTAAATAAGTCATCAATTTAGAAATATTGGGTTGATCAAAAAGTTCGGGTTTTTTTATGCCATTTTTTCGGTTTACCTCATATCGATTTATATTCATATTCTTCAAATTGTGTATTTGGTGAAGCGGGTATGTTGATACCAGTCTGCCTCTAAGCAGAATGAGATTTTTACATTTTTATTTGAATTTGAAACCAGAGAAGGAGGATTATCCTCACGCTCGCCGACCAAAGATGATCAGCGTTGATCAAGTTTTTGGTTTCTCCTGCCTAAAAACAAATGAACTTTTTGCTCAATCCAATATATATCTGTACTTTTATGATTAAAAAAAAGAGAATACTGTTGATTTTCTTAACGTTTAGTCATCTAGTTCTATTATAAATTGGAGATGGCTATCCTCGTCGCTAGAACTGCGTATTTGCGTTTTAAATGTGCTTTTCCTTTTAAAAAAATCGTTGCATTTTCTCTACTTTTTTATATGACTCCATGTAATATATTAAATATTACACGATAATTATCGGGGACTATTAATATCGTTTTCGATTCATAAAACAGATGTAAAGCTGTTTTTTTAATGTATCTGCTAACATTTTGTCAATAACTGCAGGGTGAAAGTGGCTAAGTGGTAAACGACACGGACAGGCAACCTGGATGTTCTAAGTTCGAATCTAGTTCGTCCTACAATTACTTTCTATTAGGCATGTGAACAACCTTCACATCGTCCCTCCCGAAAGTACTTGATGTTTTTCTAGAAGAGAATTCTAACAAGAAAGATTGTCTACATTTCTTCTCAGGGGATTAATCCCTATTTTTGTTACGTGAATTCATTCGACGTACTCGACGAAACCTTTTATTGTCCTTAAAACAGAGAAAAATGAAATAAAAATGTGTCCCTTCGGAAATCTTCTTAACAATCAACGTTCTAGTTCTTCACCCTCGTCGTAATTCCCTTTTCGTTCCCAACTAACAGCAACCTCACTTGAACGAGGTAAATGTTACTGATATCGAACAACAACAAAAAACGTATTTTATATTGCCTCCTAAAACCACGATAGTGCCTAAATTTGCATTTTTCTTATCGGAAAGGTTTCGGATTCGAATGCCAGCGCTTCTCCACAGAGAGCACATGCCACTCGTGGACACCAACCGCTGTGTTTCTCTACACCGCCATTACAGAAACGAATGTTAACAATAGAGTCATCTGATTCCATACTAAACAGTAGCAGGGAGATGACGTTAGCAACCTTCGCATGGGTTCATAAGTACCTGATATCCTTCTAGTAAAGAATTCCTAATAAAAACATACCCAGGAAACGAATGCCAAAAAAAATCATCATTAATGATGCTCAACAACAACAACAACAACAACAACTGCAACTGATATTCAACATTTTCTTTTTTGACCTGGATTTAAAGCTTTGAAAGTAGAAATTTCTAACTTTTCTATGTTCTTTCGCCAAAATCAAGAACAACAAGAGAAAGAACGAAGGTGTCGGAGGAGAAAATCTAGAAAGAAATCATTGAATATTTCGGTATTGTTTATCTAGTTGCAGTATGAGGAACAGGTAGAGGTGTGAATGAGAAGGGGGTCAAAAACAACAAGATAAACAACGAAAGTGTAGGAGGGGAAAATGTAGAAGGAAGAGGAGAGGGAAAAGGAACGCGTTGAAACTAGATGATAGCATTTACTTGCATCAATGTTTATAAAATTGATGACGATTTGTCGATGGTGACGCTATGCTGTACACAAAGGCGAAACTAATAATGTTTATTCTCAAATGATACTAAATTATTAATGGTTAGACATAAACATAACGATGACACAGTAAACTTTGTGTTTTTTTAATTATGTTTTAACCATCTATATTATGGTATATACAATGGTATATATAATCTAATGAAAACTTAATAAAAGAAAATAAATGACACAAAGAACATATCAGTGTATCGATTTTAATCAATTTTGCAAATAATTATTTTGTTTCTGAACTTGTGAGATGATCATTGTTCATCTGTAATATTTGGATTCTGAAAACTACTGTTCTCATTTTGAGTGTCATTTATGCAGTAATATATATATATATATATATATATATATATATATATATATATATATCGTATTTTTATTGCATTTTCACTCCAAACAAAGCATAATGCCACTTTGATGTAGGGGGCTACTACCTGGGACTAATTTGCAGGGCAACTATGTAGGGAGTTGAGCAGTAAAATGTCATTTTACATTACACTGAAACTTCTGCATGTCAGTTCTGTTAGGGAAGCAGGCATCTGGAAGGAACTTCCAAAATCTAGCAGTTCTAGGAAAGAAACTAAGAGTAGAAGGCTTACTTATATATAGGGATTTTTTGTGTTGGGGTGGGATTCTGCTGCTAGTAGGGTTTGTCGCATTTGTTAGTAATAAATTGTGATATTTACAACTAGAAATAAAATAGGTTCAAGCCTCCCAAATTTGTATTAGAACTGTCTACAAAGACCCGTGACGCATAAATTAGAATACTTGGAAAAATCAATTGTATAAGTGATATTCTACTGAAGATTAAAGGTTCAATTCTCAGTGTGGGTGACCGAAAAATACAATTGCAAATTACTTGGGACCAAAGCGTGATACCCCCATAAAGTAAAAAAAGTAAATAAAGTATTCCATTCAGTCGAATTTTTAAAATTTGACAGAAACATTTCCGAGTTTAAAAAAGTACACCTAAATAAGGTCGAAGGTTACATCGATCGAAATATTGCGAAATGACATTTAAGATGAGGATAGTGGCTCAAAGAATCCAGCTAATACAAATTATCCTGTTATAGCGATGCTTGTCTGTAGATACCTCTGACTTTTAAGGTGTCATTGGAATTTTTCCGTTCAAACAAGGCCCTCGTTATGTAACAATTTTTACCTGAAGAATACAATTAATTAGTATCAATACACATTCCTAGTATGAACTAATAATTAGAGTAAAATTAGTAATGACACCATTAATACGAAATAATACTAATAAAAAATTGCTACTACTTATAATAATAACTGTTATTATTATTATTATTATTATTATTATTATTATTATTATTATTATTATTATTATTATTATTATTAATTGTATTATTATTATTAGAGAAAGATATACACTTTTGCTTTAATACGAATCATCACTATCTTTCTTTTCGTGTTTTCCACTTCTTTCTCCTCTTCACAATTTACCTTACACTTTCTCGTTCCTTTATACGATGTTTTGTTTTCATTGTTAATATAAATGAAAAGCATTGCATTATATTACACATCTGTCTATATTAGTAAGGAATAGTATTATTTATACAAAACATACATTAAACAAAGCGAAAGCGTTCATGTGCCGTAAAACAATGCAATTTAAGTTGAACTATTTTCCATTTTTAAATTATAAAGCAAAACATAAATATGTCTATTTCACGTATGAAGCAATAACTGAACTTAATGAAAGAAAAAAAATGACATTTAGATTCGGTGCATTTAAACAAGGAAGTTATTATCTTCAGAAAGCCTGATCTGATAGCACTATAGAAAGAAAGAAAATGAAGCAATTAAAATAGATAATAGAGTATCCTTTATTCATACAAAGCCACTTTTCGCTCCTACATAGAATACTGTACTGGAATCAATTGAAATGGATGGCTCTCGTCTTGGGGAGGCTCTATGTTTTGATAAGCTTCTGGGTTTGACCTTTACTCCTGATCTGAAATGGAACACGTACATCAGGTACATCAGAAAATCACGACGGATACAAAACATTCAATAAACACTCAAGAAAGAATAATAGTTTACTCACCCTTGTATTAATGGCCATTATTGAATTTCTTTGTGACAACGACAAGTAACTATTTCCCATATTTCAATTTCGTGTACAACTGACCGTCGCGAAAAGGCAGGTGAATTTGAGGATGAAAAATGAAAAGAAAGAAACAAAGGCTAAAATAATAAAATGGAGAAATAAGTAAATATCAATATCAACCGATATCAACTGAGTATGCTCTATTTCTTTGGGTCTGAATAATCCAACCAGATGTTCCGTCCCTTTGTTGTAGGAAATATTTGTTTATAAATTGTTGTATGTCAGTGTTTGTTGAACTGTATCTGTATGTTATACACACATCTACAAGGAACATTATGAAATACTAGACGACACAAGGAAACTCATTTTATTCCCACGTACGTTACATACACACTCGCCAACGTAACATATAGTTCATTTAGTGTCATGCTCCCCTTGTAGGGAGTAAAACGTAACATACACTTTCTGGTGCCTACATAACATGAAGAAGCGTCTCTAATTCCTTTTTGTTTCTTGCGAAAAATTTCAGGTCGTCCATGTACATAAGGTAGTTCATTCTTTCGTCTGTATTAGTAAACTTGAATCCGGGTTTCCATTTCCTTGGTATATTGTTAAGAAGCATGGTGGCTATGATGAACAATAGTAGTGACGAGGAATTTCCTTGCAAGATACGTTTTTGTATCTTTTTAGCATTATTTTATGTCCTTCAGCATTTTTTTGTATTGGTATAGCAGATCATGCGTTCCTCCTACCCTTTTCAGCATCCTTTTTGTTCTATCGTGAATAGTCTATAATTATTAAGATATTCTCTCTCAGTTGTTATATTAAGATTTTCCACATGTTTGATAAGCAGGTCATGTACTTTCTGGAGGAGGTTCCATTTTCGTTGTTTATTTGTATCAGGTCTACCTCATCCTATTTCGTGTAAACATCTGTTCAGGTTTTGAATGAGCCTATCATGTAGTGTCACGAATATTTTAAACCGATTATTATTTTCTTTTTCTTGCTAATAGTTTCTACGCAAGTTATTATATGTGGTGGATCACTGGCAATAATAAATGGTGTTTCCTAGAATCCGAGTATTAATATGTTTTCACACATTTCAACCATTCTCCACCTCTTTAGAAAACCATTACACGTCATTTTGAATTATCTCAACAACCGTTACTATTAATTTTACGCTAGCAATGGCTCTTGATTCGGTCTGGAATTTCACTAGTAATATGCCTAATTTTTTTCCGCATCCTCTCAGTTTTCATCCTTCTTAACCCTTCACGGCAGTTTTTGTAGTGTAAGCTTAAACGTTTCTCTTCTGTTGGGTGTGCATGATCTTTTATTGTCGTAGTCGTCATATAGTCCATATTATTATTATTTGTAGTAGTAGTAGTAGTAGTAGTAGTAGTAGTAGTAAATGCTATTGCGTAACATATAAACCGATATATTCTAGAAAGACATCGTTGCAATATGGCCGCCAATGTGCTGCCATGCTGAAGCTTCATTGATACAAAGCAAATCAATATGTAAAAATTCCGCATTCCTCGCCTATATCGGATGCCAGTAATTCTTTTCACATACCCACGAGTGCCGTGGCTCCGAATGTCTCCAAAATTCCAGCGTTTATGAAAAAGAAGACACAAAATATCATTTGGAGAACTACAAAATTTATTTAATAGACGAAAAAAAAAAGAGAATGAATTCATTTTTGGAATTTCTTTTACCTTATAGAATTCAGCTGATATTTCTGAGCGAAGAATATATTTTCTTCTTCTTTTACGTTATGTATATTTACCTTCGCCGAAGAGCTTATATTATATCTGTCGTTCTGTTTGTTTGTCTGTCTGTAAATAACATCTCTAATAACAACTGCTGGTTATGGATGGATGGATTTGTTCATATGCAATGAGCCTATATAAATATTACGTATTATCTAACAGCAAGACATAGGTTACCGCTTTACACATCAAAGGTAAGGTAAAGTGTTGTGTCACAAACTTGCCAGCTATAAAATACGGCAATGACTAAACAGTTATCGAATCATTCGTTTCGTATAGGTCTATAAAAGTAATTGGTGAAGGGCGGAGGAGTACATTAAAACAACGCCTGGCGTGCTTAAAGAATCTACAAGGCACTACAAAGTGCCTTAAATAAGTTTCCACACTTTTTCACGTGGGGACTTTTATTGAAAGTACACACGTGAAACTATAATCCCATTGATAGTAATCTCCTCCGGCTGCAATGCATTTGTTGTACCGTCCCAACAACTTTTGGAACGCCCATGGGCATCCTGTTGTGTGAACGTATCAATGACCCGCGTCAAAGGATATTTCATCTCCTCAATTGTTTCATAATGACAGCCTCTAACGTTTTCCTTGAGCTTAAGGAATAACAGGGAACAATGTCTGGACTCTAGAGAGGGTGAGTAACTGTCTTCATGCTCATCTTGGTCAAATAGTCTGTGACAAGGATGTTGTTCCCTTGAGACGAACTTCGCACCTTCAGTTTTTCGCAAATAATTGTGTCACAGTTCCCACACTGACACCAACCTGTGCACTTTATGTTTTTATAGTCATACAACTGTCCTTATCCATGGCATTCTTTATTTGTCCAACCAACGCTGGTGTTCTGACTTCTGTATTACTCTCACACCTCTCATCATCTCTTACAGACCCCCTGCTTTCCTTTAATCTCTTACGCCACTCAGAAACTGACGCTCGAGTCATGCAAGATGATCCAAAAGCAATGTGAAGCATTCTAAGTTTAAAACATAATTTTATGGCATATCGTCACATCCAGATTGCATTTTCGAAATTCACCAGCTGTGATGATCAGGCTTTAGTAAGGTGTATTTTAAGTTCTGTTATATCTGTTCATTTGAACCTAAAATCATAAAAATTAGTCAGTCATCTCATAAGATATAGAGCAATAACATACTGAATTTTCAAGATTCTACCACAATTTTAAATGCCTGTACAAAAAAGTCTGGAAACTTATTGGAGGCACCTCATAAATTAATAGTAAGACATAGGTTACCGCTTTACATATCAAACGTACTCCATATGAACTGGCATAAAGTGTTGTGTCACTAACTTGCCAGCTATAGATTACAACAACTATCGGGTCATTCGTTTCTCATAGGTTTATAAAAGTAATGTTTGAAGGACAGATAATGACATTAAAACAATGTTTGGTGTGCTTAAAGGATCACTCTGGAGTCAACGTTCCTGGATTTCATTAATTAATTCACAAATGATATTTCGAGAGCATTCATTGGCATCTCCGCGGACCAACCAACTGTCTATGGCTTCACCTCGAAGAATACTGGAGATGAAAATCATGCTACCCTCACTTTCTTCCGACGTAAAACATGTTGTGTGTTGAGGGGAGGGGAGGTGGCTTGTTAATTTTAACACCTCTAAAATTAAGTTTTTCTTCTTTTTTCACGCCAACGTTTTCATCCTAATTTTGACTTGAATTAAACTGAGTATTTCTTAAATGGACTCCTAGTTTGAACAAGCTCTTAGAACTGACGTTTAGTCCACATTTAAAATCGAAAAAGTATATCCATTTTGTTGCGAATACAACTGGAGAAAATGGTTTGGACATCAACGACTTTAACAATTATTCATGCCAAATGTGATCGCATAACTATATACAAGTCAGATGTGTTAAAAGATGGAATACCATTGCCACATCTGGGGATTTGCTGTATAATACACTCTTTCTTGTCATTTCAGAGTACAAAATCGACTTCGAAAACTAGTGAGGCTTATTTCCTCCTTTTTCTACAACCCATTTCTCACAGAAGAAATCCTGTTCGTCTCTCTTTACTTTATCGTTAATTTCATATTAAGTGCTCGACTGAGCTCCGAGCTTTTGAGTTCATAGTAATGTTACAGTAATACATTTACAACAATAACTCATCTGCACACCACAACGAAAACTGAATTCCTCCCAGAGGTAATTGTCACAAAGTGAGCATCTTTGCAAGAACATCTGATCGCGTGACTGTTTCTCTGCTGATCGTCTTTAAATACAATATCTGCAAATTCCGCTTCAAGATCATCCAAATGTAGTTCATGCAAATTTATCAAGGTTTGTACTTCCATAGTTTTCCTAATTCCTCGGCTAGCATTTTTGTCGTCTCATTAACTCTTACCCTCGAATGGCTCTTGGCTTTAATAAACAGACACTTCGAAAGTAAAAAAGTGCAGATATTATTACACAAAAGTGTAATGTTATGTTAATTAGCGGCATTTATACACAGGTAAGGTAGATGTCTAATTGGTTGGTTTTATCATGGAACTGAAAAGAGATTTGAATTGACATCAATGATATTAAAAGAAGATATATATTTCTAGCTTCTAAAAATTCGTATGTTTTACGCGACAATCGATACCTCTATCAATCTATATATTATCTTTACCAGACAACCCTATTTAGCATTCCGTTGTGGCTGTAAACTTAGAATCCTTTACTTTTTGAGGGTTTTTTTCGGCTTTTTTTTTCATTATTTTCTTGGCATTAGTGTCTTCGAGGTCTACAGTTTATCTGAGTCTTTTTTTCTCTGAGGACTTGACATGATTATATATACATATTCAAAGCTTATGATGAAACCGATGGTAGTGAGTGGATTTCGATGGTGCATGCTTATCTTGTCTTTTTCCTGCGGTGAAATCATTCCATCCTCAAGTAACCAAGGGTGGTGTCGTTCTAGCCTGTTATGGCAAAAAAGAAGGCAGTCGATGTGGTCTCTTTGATTGTGTCGAAGTGGTACCATCAGAACTTATTTTCTACAGCTTTTGTTGATTTGCTATAAAAATACATGGCCTTTTATCGCCCATGTAGAATTCCGTTTTAAGTACGTTTAATCTACTGTGCCTACCATTTTAGTTCCTGTTTGCAGTTTATGCTATTTCTTACGCTATCAATTAGGATATTCTCTCTATTTCTGTACCCATCGTTGCCGTTCAGTCTTAAGAAACAATGGATATGCTCTGTAAACCTAGCTGCACATGTAATTGTGAGACAAGAGTTGCGCAATCACACCTCCTCTAGATTAGCATTGTTTGATGCCAGTGGAAAAGAAGGACGACTGAAAACAATGCCAAGATAAACGGGAACCTGATATTTTTAAATGGTCATCATTTTAGTACTGACAACGTTCAACGTTGCTTAACTTCGGTGATCTAACAGGAACAGATGTGTCAAACGTGATCGTTTATAGAGCCTTTCGCTTTGTCTTTTTGAATACAACACTTTAGATAAAGTTACTGGATTTGATTTGGTCACGTCCTCCTTCATGAAAGGATTAATTAGTGCATCTATAAAGCAATCTGAATTCTTAATTCGGCGTCTCTGTCCACTAATTCTCTATACACTAATTCTCTATCCACTAATTCTCTATCCACTAATTCTCTATACACTAATTCTCTATCCACTAATTCTCTATCCACTAATTCTCTATACACTAATTCTCTATCCACTAATTCTCTATACACTAATTCTCTATCCACTAATTCTCTATACACTAATTCTCTATCCACTAATTCTCTATACACTAATTCTCTATACACTAATTCTCTATCCACTAATTCTCTATCCACTAATTCTCTATACACTAATTCTCTATCCACTAATTCTCTATACACTAATTCTCTATACACTAATTCTCTATCCACTAATTCTCTATCCACTAATTCTCTATCCACTAATTCTCTATACACTAATTCTCTATACACTAATTCTCTATCCACTAATTCTCTATCCACTAATTCTCTATCCACTAATTCTCTATCCACTAATTCTCTATACACTAATTCTCTATCCACTAATTCTCTATCCACTAATTCTCTATCCACTAATTCTCTATACACTAATTCTCTATCCACTAATTCTCTATACACTAATTCTCTATACACTAATTCTCTATCCACTAATTCTCTATCCACTAATTCTCTATACACTAATTCTCTATACACTAATTCTCTATCCACTAATTCTCTATCCACTAATTCTCTATACACTAATTCTCTATCCATTAATTCTCTATTCACTAATTCTCTATACACTAATTCTCTATCCACTAATTCTCTATCCACTAATTCTCTATACACTAATTCTCTATCCACTAATTCTCTATACACTAATTCTCTATCCACTAATTCTCTATACACTAATTCTCTATACACTAATTCTCTATCCACTAATTCTCTATCCACTAATTCTCTATACACTAATTCTCTATCCACTAATTCTCTATCCACTAATTCTCTATACACTAATTCTCTATCCACTAATTCTCTATCCACTAATTCTCTATACACTAATTCTCTATCCACTAATTCTCTATCCACTAATTCTCTATACACTAATTCTCTATCCACTAATTCTCTATACACTAATTCTCTATCCACTAATTCTCTATCCACTAATTCTCTATACACTAATTCTCTATCCACTAATTCTCTATATACTAATTCTCTATCCACTAATTCTCTATCCACTAATTCTCTATACACTAATTCTCTATCCACTAATTCTCTATCCACTAATTCTCTATACACTAATTCTCTATCCACTAATTCTCTATCCACTAATTCTCTATACACTAATTCTCTATCCACTAATTCTCTATACACTAATTCTCTATCCACTAATTCTCTATCCACTAATTCTCTATACACTAATTCTCTATCCACTAATTCTCTATACACTAATTCTCTATACACTAATTCTCTATCCACTAATTCTCTATCCACTAATTCTCTATACACTAATTCTCTATCCACTAATTCTCTATACACTAATTCTCTATACACTAATTCTCTATCCACTAATTCTCTATCCACTAATTCTCTATCCACTAATTCTCTATCCACTAATTCTCTATACACTAATTCTCTATCCACTAATTCTCTATACACTAATTCTCTATCCACTAATTCTCTATCCACTAATTCTCTATACACTAATTCTCTATCCACTAATTCTCTATACACTAATTCTCTATACACTAATTCTCTATCCACTAATTCTCTATCCACTAATTCTCTATCCACTAATTCTCTATACACTAATTCTCTATCCACTAATTCTCTATCCACTAATTCTCTATACACTAATTCTCTATCCACTAATTCTCTATCCACTAATTCTCTATCCACTAATTCTCTATACACTAATTCTCTATCCACTAATTCTCTATCCACTAATTCTCTATACACTAATTCTCTATCCACGAATTCTCTATACACTAATTCTCTATCCACTAATTCTCTATACACTAATTCTCTATCCACTAATTCTCTATCCACTAATTCTCTATACACTAATTCTCTATCCACTAATTCTCTATCCACTAATTCTCTATACACTAATTCTCTATCCACTAATTCTCTATACACTAATTCTCTATCCACTAATTCTCTATCCACTAATTCTCTATACACTAATTCTCTATCCACTAATTCTCTATACACTAATTCTCTATCCACTAATTCTCTATACACTAATTCTCTATACACTAATTCTCTATCCACTAATTCTCTATCCACTAATTCTCTATACACTAATTCTCTATCCACTAATTCTCTATACACTAATTCTCTATACACTAATTCTCTATCCACTAATTCTCTATACACTAATTCTCTATACACTAATTCTCTATCCACTAATTCTCTATACACTAATTCTCTATCCACTAATTCTCTATCCACTAATTCTCTATACACTAATTCTCTATCAACTAATTCTCTATACACTAATTCTCTATGCACTAATTCTCTATACACTAATCAGCTTTTTTTATTGGTGACATTTGGGTTATATTCGAAGTATTCTCCGATCCACATTGGTGCCATACCGTCTGAAAAAATCGTACGCTCGTTGTTTTCGTATTGGATGTGTTACTTTATAAATACACTTTTCCCCTCAGAGCTGCTAGACATGGCCTTGAACAGTGTAGTTTTCCTGTTAGGTTTGGCAACTTTGATCCAAATGAGAGTACTCTATTGAGTTGGGTTGAGTTGTATACGGTAAAAAAAAATGTTCTATCCACCAACAATTTCTACAAATTATTTTAACCAACATTTCTGGCGAGTGAAAGAGAGCAAAAAATTGTCACCTACTTTAGCTTTCTGAATTCACAGTATCGCATTTTTCTTCTGGTCTGTGTTCAATTCACGTGCGGTTCGTTACTGGCAAATATTTGAATGTCACCATTATAGAGGTTCTACTTTTGTAGAAAGATTTTTTAGGGAGAGTCAGTTTTAGAGAAACATTTTTTTGGTGAAAATTGATTTTAAGTTCATGCATATGTGTGAAAAAGCGAGAGAAGTGTTTGATGATAAACAGAAATAATGAATTAAAACGCATAAATTCATAAAAGAGATTGTTCATATATTTTTTATAAATAGAGCCTGACAGTTTGGTCATGTTTTTAGCGTTTTTGTAGAACAAAGGCGATTCATTTGTTGAGACATCGGAAAAGTGTGATTTTTATGACAAATTGTAATTCAAGCTTCCTCACCTTATTACACAAATTATATTTGATTGTTTATTTGTTTTCGTATTGGATGTGTTACTTTGTGTTCATTTGTTTTCACTGTAGAAAGAAAGCTCAGTGAGAATATTGGGAAGAGTTTATTTATTTGTTTTTGATAAGTAGACAATCAAGTTAAAAACTAAATTGGTTGGTGTATTTGTGTGCTTTAGTGTCAGAGTGCATGATGCTTGTGACTGTGTATGCGTGAGATAGCCGAACAGATATCCTGAAAAGAGACTGATGCAACTATAATGTTGTAGATTTTGGCTCAACTATTTATTGAAGAAAATCTGTCGAATTTTATGAATACAAAGAAATGCATCAGTATGCCTTATGATGCTTTTTATCTGGTTTTATCAATTCAGTGCTGTTAAACCATTAAAATTTTCAGCTAATAAACCAGACAGCAGATATTTGAAAAATATTCATAGTTGGATAAAGTATTTTTAAAGTATCATATTTTATTGTTCAGATAGAATTGATGACATCATTCACGAAAGGAATGGTTTATTCGTTATAAAATATTACCATTGAAAAACGAACGATATATTGGGAAAAGTCATGAAATAGACTGACTTCTTTTAATATATTAGGTTTCCTTCCTTTTATCTATTTGCTTATCGCATTTCTATATATTTTATTATGTCAGATACTTTTGATATATTATTTCTTTAATTGTTATGAAACTATTTCCTTTCAAGTTTGTGCTTCGAGTGTCTCCCAAATTGGTTAAGGATAATATTTATATCAATATTTTTAATTTTTGTGTGAAATAATAATTAAATTTATTTAACATTATGTATTTTGGAAAAGTTATATTTTGATTTGTCTTTAAATTGCCGAAGCAGTTACATAACAAGATTCAGGTGCAGAAGTGAGAAAAAGACCAAGTAAAGATGATTAATGACGGTCATTATCATGAAAGCATGTAGGGAAGATGGCGATTTGGGACAAAGCATGAGACAGAGCAACGGTTAAACAGATTTCACCAGCTAGTCTGTATGATTAAAGTGGAGAAGCTAGACAGAATGATGAGCATTAATGTCATTATAACAAAGATGGAGCGTGATGGAGAAGTTGCAATGCATTATCAATACTGATGGATAGAGCATCAACAACTGAGCGGCCATTGTCAGAAAATAAATGATACAAAAATAATAAACAGGAAGTAGAATATAACAAAGAAAATCTAAGACAGACAAATGGACATTCATGAGCTTCAAACGGGCTGACAGGTGAAATGGAAAGATTCTTGTGAAGATAAAGAGGAAGGTCATATAAATGCAAAGAAGAGTTTAAGCGAAAAGTATGTAAATAATCATCCACATTTAAATCGTTGTTGTTATCTGGATTAGATTGGCAAAGAAACTGGACGAATAATCAATATAATTAGATCCTTATTGGACAATAAAACACTCCAGGTTGTCATTGATGGATGTTCATCCAAACAGCATAACATAAACTCAAGAGTGCCTCAGGGGTCGATCCTGGGATGACTATTATTTCTGATATTCATTTACGAGCTCCCTGATAATATTGTGTCCGAGATGGGTATATATGTTGATGATACAAAGCTTTCTAACATGCATTAGAGAAGATCATCATCATCATCATCATCATCAATATTATAATCAGGACAGGCTCCTTTCCCGGACCAATGTGACTTTTCCTCTCCAGAGTTTCCTGTCTTCCATCAACTGCCTCATATCTTCACGTTCACAGTTGGTATCGTGTGCTATTTGTTGGATGTATTTGGATCTAGGTCATCCTTTTCTTGCGCGTCCGTGTCGTAGAGTCCATAGTAATACATCACTCATTAATTCATACTTGATCTTCAGACAGTGACCAGTAAATCGTAGGCGACTCTCCTTGGTGGTATTAGATATGGCAAGTAGGTTGCCATAAAGTTGCTGCTTCGTGGGATCATTTTGTCAAGATATATTTAATACTGTCCGTAGCATACGGGTGTATGTGGCATCTAATTTTCTTTCCAATCTTTTGGTGGGTCCAGGCTGTAGCACCGTAAACAAGGAAATACTCTACCATTGCTCTGAAGAACTGCCTTTTCAGTTTGTCAGTTAGCCTTGAAGTCCATACTGAACGCAGCCCATCCAAGAAGAACGGATGTACACAAATCTGAGACAATGTCTGAATCCTTAGAAAATGACCCCCAGACTGTGTTGCAATGGGACCATAAATAGAATGTAACATTTAATTAATTAACATTAAGACGAAGTTGCTCTTTTATAACAATTACAAGAAGCCTCTCTAACTACCGATATCCTTGACAAATAACTCCCTTCTTTCAAACTTCTCGGCTTCATTTTCACAGGAAATATGAACTGGAATAAAAACATTGAGGACATTGCGATAGCTGCTGCGAAGAAGGTTGACTGCCTCTTTTGTGCTAGAAGACAACTCACATCAGAGAGTATCCTGTACCTCTACAAAATAACCATTTGCCTATGCATAGAGTATTGTTGCCACATCTGGGCAGGTCTCTCTACCATTAGTCTCTCTCTCTCTCTATCTATCTATCTATCTATCTATCTATCTATCTCTTCGAAAAAGTCAAAAAAAGAGCCGCCAATCAAATAAATCCCGCTTTGTCAACGAGGTTCCAACCCTTCACACCGCAACATTGCATCCTTAAGCTTGTTTTACACGTAAATGTATCCCGATGAACTCATTGCAATTGTACCCCCTACACCTCCACAACAAACCCGCTTTGCAACAAAATCATACCCCTTCACTGTTGAGGACTCTAAATATCAGAAAGCTTTCTAATCTAATAGTTTCTTTCCTCAAATAGCTAGACTTTGGAATACTCTTCCTGCTGCCTGCTTGACTGTCTGTACTGTGATGCAAAGTTCAAATGTAACGGAAACCAATGTTTTGTTAATATTTCTGAAGCAGGTAGCAGGAAGGGAATTCCAAAGTCTAGCTGTTCGAGGGAAGAAAATATTAGAGTAGAAATCTTTCTGGCATTTAAGGCCCTCAACAGTGAAGGGAGGTGATTTTGTGCTAAGCAGGTTTGTCAGAGATATGTACGTTGAGGGGGGGCACAAGTGTAACGGGTTCATCAGAGCACATTCCATTAAAATATTTGTAAAACAGGCACAGAGATGCAACATTGCAGTGATGGGACAGGGGTTGGAGCTTAGTTGACAAAGTGGAACCTATTAGATTGAAAACTCTTTCTGGGCTCTATCCAAGAGGGAGAGGCGAGTGGTTGACAAAATTCATAAATAACTAAAAGCTAGTTTAGGTACGTAAATTCATTTTTCTACAACATTGTAATTCGATAATCGATTTATGTTTTATAATCTCGTAATTGAAATTAATTCGAATGCTTTTATTGTTTTTTATCTTATTTCAAAAAGTGCTCTGTACAACCATGTTTTGTATTCTTTTATCGTGCTCACCCTAAACAAGCCATATTGCGACTACATGTAACTATATGGGGAGTTGAACAGCGAGAGGTCAGTTCTCATTTTATTTAAACGTCAGTATATTAATAGTAAAGGAATCAGGAAACAGGTAGGGAATTCCAAAGTCTAACAGTCTGATAGAAGAAACTGTTAAAACTAGATAAGAAAATATTAAAGTAAAAGGTTTTCCGGTATCTAAGCACCTCTACAATGAGGGGGTTCGTCTTGCTGCTTGGCGGATTCGTCAAAGTATTTACGTGGAGGAAACATAAGTGCTATGAGTTCATCAGAGCACATTCAATTAAAGAATTTGTAAAACATTACGGCGATAGGACAGAAGTTAGAGATTGGTTGATAGTGCGAGACATATGAGGATGGTGACTATTTTGGATCCTGTCTAAGAGCGAGGGACTGATGGTAGATGTACCAGCCCAGGTTTGTTAACAATATATCCGATACATAGGCAAAGCTCTGACTTTGTAAATATATGGGATACTTTCGTATGTATGTAATGTTCTAGAACAGTAAAGGGATCTCCCCCTCTTTGCAACAGGCTTGGAAATATCTTTAATGTAGTTGTTCCAATTTATGTTGCCTGTGAATGTTAAGCCGAGCAGTTAGTCATGGCTATCTGTGGTTGAGAAGTTTGGATCTGCCAACATCCACTTTCCTTTTTTCGGGAAAAGCTTGAAACTACAACACTTTTTTTTATCAGACACACGAAGTACCTTCAATAACTTTTCAAACTTTTTGCGTGTAAACACATTTTATTGATAGTAAACACATGGAACTCTTATTCCCTTCGAAGTAATCTCCTCCGGCTGCAATGCGCTTGTTGTACCATTCCAACAACTTCTGGAAGGCCCATGGAAGTCCTCTTGAGTCCTCGTGAGCATGTCAATAACCCTCGTCACAGCCTTTTTCATCTCAATTGTATAATAATTACAGCCTCTGAGGTTTTCCTTTGAGCTCAGGAAATAACAAAAAAAACAGGGAGCAAGGTTTGGACTATAGAGAGAGTGAGGAACTTAGTAAAATAGTTTGATCTTCCCTGAGCACCATTCGAGCAGACTTTGTCCAAATCTTCCACTTTTCTTGAATAATCGTGTGTATAGTTTTCACACTGATAGCAAACTGCACACTTATTGTTTTTATAGATACACGGCGGTTCATATACATAAAATTCTTTATTTGGCCAATCAACGCCGGTGTTCTGATTTCCTTATTCCTCCCACACCTCTCATCATCTCTTATAGCCTCCCTTAAAGCTCTTACGCCACTCAGAAACTGGTGCAAGATGATCCAAAAGCAATTTGCCATTTTATCCAAGTTTAAAACAGAATTTTATTGCATATCGTTCTTTCAGAGTGTCCTCACGTCTAGACTGCATTTTTGAAATTCACCAGCTGTGATAATCAGGCTTTAGTAGGGTGTATTCCAATTCCTGCTGTAGCAGTTCATTTGAACATGAAATCAAAAATTGTTCAATAGCAATAGCATACAGAATTTTCAAAATTCTACAACAATTTTAATTGCCTGTACAAAAAAGTCTGGAAATTTATTCAAAGTACCTCGCACCAATGCATCGCTATAAGAGGTTGTGCATATCAGTCGTCCTTTCTGTTCAACTGTTCTAAATAGCAACACACACACACAATTGGATGGGCGTACATTATATTAGACCTATCTAAAGAATGTCTGTTGTCGTTTTCTTCATTTTAATTTCAAATGATGTACGCGTTTTTCAAACCACTAATCATATTTTATAATTAAGTCTCAAAAGACCATAACAAATATTTCTTGCATTCGGACACGATTTTTTTAATATAAATTGAAAAAAAATATATACGCAAAAAAAGATTTACGTACGTCAAGAAGCAATTCCTGTCTTAACATGTTCTTCTAGATGAGATAAAAACATTTTCACTCTTGAACGGTTACTATTTTTTTTTATCTATAACATATACTAGCTGGGAAATGAAAAACTCTAGTTTAAATAAGTCAACGTGTAATACTTTAACCATACACTACATTATATTAAAACATGTTATGTTGAAATAAAGAATATAATACGATTTTGATGAATATTAATATTTCAATAGCTGCTGCTGCTTAATTTTAGATTGAATGTTAAATAAATTTCTATCCTTTATGCTATAAGGAAACAATTAACTATTTATAAAAATAAGTATTGAAACATAGAAACATAAAGCATTCTAATTTGAGAGATGATTTTATTCCTATATATACTAAACTGCTTTCATACACACGCATACACGCACATATGTATATATGATAGAGATGTTTAAATATAAATTATAATAGCTTATCTTATTCGAGATTAGGTAATGTTGTTTGACTATATACTGAATTACTTGCCTTAGTCTTATGATAAATAACGATAGTGAAATGGAGGTCAGTGCGTATTTGAATATTAGAGTTCAAGATGATACTAATTGAATTTCCAATTACATATAATTATAAGCATGTGTACTGTGTTGTGTAAGATTTGTTTCCTTATTTATATATATATATATATATATATATATATATTTGTCATTATGTAATTTATAAGTTTACCATTCCATTGTTTAGAAAAAGTTGTGATGGTGTAAAATGCAATGAAGATCATGACGACGAAAGCAAGTTCAATAGGCTAAGCAGTGATAGTAGGAAGTACATCTGTCGAAGGAAGGACAAAGAATTTTATCCTAAGTGCACAGTTTCAACGCTGCAATGTGGTGGAGGTTCAGTTTTGGTGTGGGGCGTTATTAGTTCCAATGGTCCTGGGCCTATATTTCTCTTGCATGGTCGAATTTATTCGCCCAAGTACATTAATATGTTGACTGGGCATTTTCTACCATACTTTGGCCAGAATTTGGATGATAATCCCATCTTCATGCAGGATAATGCTCCAATTTACACAGCTGGCAATATTAGGAGGTTCCTTGAGGAACATGATATTCCGTGTTTGGATTGGACTGCTCAATCCCCAGACCTCAATCTTATTGAAAACGCACGTCCTTACATCAAGCAACAGCAACGCAATGATAAAATTTCAAATCTGGAAAAAAACTTTTGCCAAAAATTAAAAAAGAAGAGGGATATCCTTTCACTGGAGTATTGCTGCAGACAATATTGGAAGAGACGCTGTAAATACCTAACAATATGTTTACATTACGCCATTTTGAATTTAGAAACAAAGTCACTAAAACCCATCTATTTGTATTAACAAGTTCTATTAATTTAGGTATATTCTGACATAAATGTTCTATTTATTAATTAATAAAATTATTGTTTATAACTTAATATATCCACATTTAAAGTTATTATTAATAACTTTATATATCCATATTTACTCCAAAAACGTCAATAATTATAATCTATTTCGCATGTTTTCATATACTAAAAAATAGAACATTTTTTCAATTTCCGGTTATATTAAATTATTTATTAACCTGAATTAAAAATTATACATAACTAAGCTCGCTTAACTGTTAAAATCAAATTTATTACTACATAAATTATAATTCATAGTATTCTTAGCATTACTTAATTCTAAACTTATAATTTTATTTAGTTGAAATTTATAAGTTCGCTATATAATCCATTATCATAATTGTTTACCTTAAGTGAAAAAACGTTAAAATTAAATTTTATTTTTAGTATGATAGAGTCATCGCCATTCTATTACCATACCAAATACCTTCCACCCTCTAATTTACTTATAAGTAATATTTATATATTCTAGAATCTTCAGTCATACCTGACATTTATGAAAATCAGATTTTTATGATTAAAAATAACCTATAGATCCAGGGTATAATAATATCTCCATTCATATAAACGTCAATACGTTTATACTTTAATAGCAGGGAAACCAGACGTTGCCCGGGATTGAATGATGATCAACAAATATTTTGCACTCATATATTTTTATTGTCATCGAAATCCGTGAAATTTCATGAGAGGAAACTTCACATGCCTCCATGCAGTAACTTCGTCCAAAATTTATTATTCTACATTGCACTCTAGAGAACCTACTGTTTCTTTTATAAGATTACTAGCGGGGCTACCCGGCGATGCTCGGGACCGTATAAACAATGAGAAAATTGAAGCTGATTTTGAACATATTTGTTATTCTTCGGATAGAGGAATTTTCAATGTCTATGTATCATTAGCTTTTTCGAGCAAAAGAATATTTTACCTACCATAGGACGGGTAATTAAAAACATTATTCATTGATTAATTCAGTGTATATTATGCATTAATTAACTTATACGTTGAATACAAAATTTTAGTATTGTAACCATTTCAATATAAAATATCTTATCGATAGTCTAAATTAAGTTATCATTCACTTCTGCTTAATATCGAATTAAAAATGTATTAGTTCTTATTCCTACATTTATTTTATCTTTAATTTATCAATATTATTATTATTATAATTATTTTGAAAGTAATATTTTGAAGTTCATATTTCACGTGTTTTTACTAATCTAATATTCTACAATCTAGTATTAATTAACATTTCTCGAACTAGTTAAGTATAATTTTTGTTTAATATTGAATAGATCCCTTATAATTAGTTTAAAAAGTATCCTAATCACATAATAATATGTTCTTTTTATTAGGTAAATGAGTATTTAAACAAAATCCATTCTTATTTTTTTTAGTTATTTAAGAATTATTACTATTTTCTACCCTACTTTGGCTCACATATAACACAGTTCACATAATGTTATATATTACACTTACCTCGCATTTACCTTTACTTTACTCCCTCCTACCCTTTACATTCCTTTTTTTTAAATTAAACCTATAATTCTGAAATAAAATTATAGACGTTTAGTTAATATATATATATATAAATATATATATATATATATATATATATATATATATATATATTAAATATTTGTTTACCCTAATTAATGTTCAATTTATTCCGTAGATATAGCTTTTATATCTTTTTTGATGGCGGCTTCAAATAACTCAAAATCTTAGACCAATCAGAAAAAAAAGGTTAATTATTTTTTTTAAGGTTAATTATTTTATTTCTTCTTTAAATCTTATTATCACCTACACATAGATACATTTTTATTCCCAGTTCACGTTTAATAAAAACATCAGAAATACGACACCACAGATATACCTTATTATAACTAGTGTTTTTAGATCCATTCTAACAATTAACATATTTGGCTCATAGAGTCAACACAGCAATCACTTGTTCCAACATATACAGTGGAGTTTTAGGTCAACATTTGGGATTTTAATTCTATAAATACTTTTGTTTTATTATGCTTATTACAAATTTATTATTCATATCCATAAACTAATATTCTTAGCAACCTAAAGTTTAACATGTTCAAACATTGCGATCAATCCAGAAGTTATAATATTTCAATTAAATACTATTCCCTATTCTAATTTAATATTAACTTTTTATCCACATCTAATTATAGAATATAATTATATATGCTCTTATTTATCACTCTTCAGTAAAATATTACATTATGTGAGATATATTATCATAGTTACCGTCTTAACGTTTAGCGATAGGTAAATGAGGAGCGAAATAATAGAGTGTGGAAGAAACATAAGGCTTCGAAATACTATGGTATAAAGAGTTTTACTTTTCCTACACCCCAAATAGATGTATTATTCTTATTGAATAAATGAATAAATCCATATGCATGAGTATATATTTTATATTGTCGTGTTTATTACTTCATATATATATATATATATTTGAATTTTCAGCAAGATTTTGCACTATATATATATATATATATATATATATATATATATATATATATATATATATATATATATATATATATATATATATATAGGTGTTTTAATTTGTTTTTGTTAGCGATACTTTCTTGAATGAATTCAATTATTTATACGAAAGCGCATTTTCACCTAAATGCGTGTTGGGAATAATTTTCCCTTTGACCAATTTAGTACCCTCTAAATGGGGAGCGGCATATATATATATATATATATATATATATATATATATATATATATATATATATATATACATATATGTATATATATACATATATATGTACATATATATGCATATATATGTATATATATACATATATATGTATGTATATATATACACATATATACATATATATACATATATATACATACATATATATATATATATATATATATATATATATATATATATAAGGGTTTTAAAAATCCAGCGATATGATAAAAACGAGGGTGGAAAACTTAAAAACTCGATGACGATTCGCTCGTTTAGTTCGGGTTTTATACATTTTACTCTTGAAAAAGCTCGCACGAAACGGGCGAAACGTCGTCGGGTTTTTAGGTCTTTCCATCCCAGTTTATATATATATATATATATATATATATATATATATATATATATATATATATAGTAAAAGACATTAGAAACTTCAGATTCTCTAATCGTAGAAAGTGACATTCAATTGTTACAAGGTTATTCCAATATTCAAAACAGTACACCTACATCATCACAACGCGGAAAATGAAGAAAATCAACATTGCCACAAGCAGCCACCTTGTCTTGTAATCAGCATTCCTATTTTGTCGCGGCTGTGTTTGCACGTCACTTGCATCAGTTAAATGTCATAACCATCTACCAGTTTACTAATTGAAAATAGACTGGGCAGTCTTGTGGCAAGATAAATATGAATTGATAGACAAAGTTTAACACCTGTCAATTCTTGAAGATATGATTAATATAGTTTATAAAATAATATTACAAATCATATAAATATCTATAAAAGTGAACGTGTCTGTGTATGTGTCTGTCTGTGTACATTTCCCTACGCAATAACTCTGTCGATTTTTAGTCTACAGACTCGAAATTTGATATACAGGGTACTGAGATTTGGGAAAATCTATACGATCGGTTTTCGGCCAGAAATTTGGCTGTTAAGGTGTCAAAGTTCAGCGATTTGACCTTTGAGAACTCTACCAAACTCCTCCAACAATTTGGGGTCTAACACTTGAAATGTTAGATATAGGTTCGTTGGACATGGGTCTAACTTAATAACTTGATTTGAGCCCAAAACAGTACATTTTATGCTCAACACCTCCAAACACCCGGGCAACGCCGGGCCGAAATGCTAGTATATATATATATATGTGTGTGTGTGTGTGTGTGTGTGTGTGTGTGTGTGTGTGTGTGTGTGTGTGTGTGAGTTTCATTAAATGTATCCACAGTATTTACTGCCTTCCATAGCTGCTGTCGTCTCACCACGTTTTTTGGCCAACCAATTCTCTGGTGAGTATTTTCTGAAGATAACGTTTTCATATCAGAGGATTACTTTTCCAAAACGTAGTGAGACGACAACTATGGAAAGCAGTAATTACTAAGAATACATTTAAAGAAACTCAACATTCCTATCCATCTAACAAACGCCAGAGGAATAGTTGGCCGAAACGTGCTGAAACAACAACTATAAAGATGAGGATAACCACTCGCAAATAAATAAATAAATAAATATACAAATTTAAATGTTTTTTGCTTAAAAGGATTTCTTCTCTACCGACAGTAAACAGGACAAATGAAATGTAATGTTGGTACAGTTAATACGTTGTTCCAAAGAACGAAGGGGTATTTCTTGTGACATACCACACTCGTTCGAATATTAGACAAGTCTTCGGGTGTAAAACAGATGAGGCGACAACATCAAAAATTACTCGAACCCTAACCCTAACCGTAATCCCGTTTTGCTTGCATGTGGCTAGTCAATGAAACCCCAAGTAAAGATACGCAAGAAAGAACGCGAAGAATTTAGATCGATGTTACGAATCCATATGGCTTTTAGTAACCAGCTAGTTTAACCTATGTAATGTTAAATGCATCCTTGCCGACCATCTTTAACCGTCCTTTACTGATGACGAGGTTGTTTTTGATATATACGAAATAATAAGTTTACTTCGTCTGTGTACGGATATAACGAATACAGATAACCCTATTTTCCCAAGTTCGTTTACATATTCAAACGCATTTTCCTCGCGTTCAGGTGAAAAATGTTATCTTTAATGTAACTTGTCAACCTTTCGCTTGCTTTCCGGGGAATTCAAAGAAAATTGCGCATTACTTCATCGTAATTCCAATGCCAGACAACGTCAATCTTGAAGTATTCATTCTTGCAAAATTATTCGTATGTCTTTGTAAACAAGCATCGCTGTTGGGCCGAACAATATCAGTTGTATTTCTAATGGTTTCGTTTTCAAAACTTTGCGACAATTTCAATTGAATCTTTCGGAAAAGAGATTTGCGTTTGATTTTTTTCATAAGGTTTCACAATATTCAGCTTTATTAGCGATGTCTCGAATATGATATGGAATATGGGAAGCTAATCTGTTTTCAAGACATCTTCTTATCTTAGAAAGTGATTACATTAATTACGGGTAACTTTTAGAAAAGGTAAGGACTTCAAATCAGTCATCTAATGTTAGAAGGCGAAGAGGATGAACAATTTGAAACAACATGGAAGCGAAAATCTTATATGAAATAGCTTTGAGCCAATGTTAGAATATTGATGCGTTCGAATACATCCCCGTTTCATTATAGAACGCTTCGTCTGTCGATTCACAAATAGTATTAGGTTGGTGCAAAAGTTTTTGACGATTGAAAGTTTCATCTTGAAAATGAATAACAATGTATTTTTTCATCTTTATTTAAAGAAAATGTTTTTCGTGCGTTCATTGTAGATGCCTTAATCATCCATCCGTTTTGTCGTTTTGCCGATTTCGCTGCTTTTTGCAGTGTCTGTCATGGGTTTTAGTCAGTGTAGCAACAAAATAATTCGTCCTTCGAATAAGCACACGCTTTAAAGTAACATTCGGTCGTAATTACAGTGTCCAATCGTGAGGAACATGCAACGTAGTCTTTAGTGGTGTATTTTATTTACTCACTTTATAAAAATAGATAAATAGTTATCCACGAACACGTGTTCTGCCACCAGCTGGGCAGGCTACGACAGAATTCGAACCCACGAACACTGGGCCTGCGTTAACGTTGAAAGGATCCTGTCTGAATTAGATGGTAATTAATCGCTTATCAACTGATGTCATAATATTTTGTTATTTTAGTTGATATTAATTAGTTTCAATAGCCTTGGAAAATTACATCTTATTATATACACCTGACTTTCCTCTCCAACATATACATTATTGCTCTGCATTTAAGCGACGAATCATTACGTACTTTCGGGTAGGCGCTTCTCGGATCACTGGTGAATGCATCCGATTACAGACTCGGTAGTTGTGAGTTCGAATACTGTCATAGTCAGCTATGTTTATGGTCTGTAGTGACGGCGAAATACGTGTTCGATGATAACTATTTTATTTTCAAATAAATTAACAGCAAATATATTTTATATATGTTATTTAGTTGTACTTTAAGCAACATTGGCCATTCCTCTTAGCTAGTGCGTCTCCCGCAAGAGCATACCAAGCCTGACGATGTTAAGTCAACGATTGAGGGATCTCTAATCATCCGCTTTGCCGACGGTGAAATTCGTATAACCAGATTAAGCAGCAGGTTAACTTTAATAATTAATAACCAGATATTTCATCGTCTATCACACCGATTTTCTAAACCCATACGGGACCTAGGGTAATTGGTTCGTATATGACTCTCCTGATTGATGGCAAAGGGTGTGATCTAGACAGGATTATTCTGAAGATTACTCGTAGAAGAGAGTTCATTTTGCAGTAGTAATGTACTGAGTTGTTTTTAAGACGATGCATCGGACCCGAAGGATAGAACGTTTCCATCCATTTAATGTTTTCCTTTCTCATTGGGCAGGCCATGCTGCTATACAGGAGGATCGTTTTGTGGCGAGTAGTTTTGTTTTTTAAGCATTTATACGGCATCCTTTGAACTAATCTTCGCTTTAAAAAAAATAAGGTAGCTAATATATTCATATCTACAAAAGTATTAGGCTGCCTTAGCACATAAAATACCCTAAGTTATAACCCTTTTTCACTGTGGTATTGTTATAAGTATACCTTTCGGAAATTACGTTTCTGATAAGGTTACCCAAAGCGGATGGGTCTGACATCAACGTTTTGAGCTCAGCATGATTTGTAAAACAAAAAAAAATAACAATTAGCGTCTGATCCGGCAATCGATGGCTCCAAATCGATTGTACTCCTGTTTGTCAATAATCTACTAGGAACAGGAGTGCTTCCAACAAAGATATCTTTGCGGCTAAAGATCGCTAGTGAATTTACTCCATATATTCCTACACGTTTCTTTCAACGACATACGACAGATTATGCTATGACGTCAGCGGAAACTGGCACCATCGCTGCCCCAGTGGTACTTGTGGTACATCAGCAAACTTTAATGATCATGAGTCATAGTAATGACCAATTATACATAGAATTGACAATAGGAACTTTTAAAAATTGGTGCGGGAAGAAATACTAATGCTCACAATTTGCTTCCTCTTCAAGAACAATTTTAACATAATCAGTGATGATAAAGACGAACACTGATCATCTAAAACGATTGAGATACTTGATGTCTCTATTAACTACAAGTAAATGGAGACATCAAGCTGTTATATTGATAACATAAGATGGAAAGGGTATGAGATGCTGTGTGACGGGCCAAGTTGAGCTTACATTGAGCAGCCTGCGCCCTTTGTAACTGGAGATCTTAGTTGTTGACGGAAAATTCTTGGTCTTTGACCTTTTACTTGGATTTGATGCTCTCAAAAAGATGGGAGATGACATTTGACTGAATCTGATGAGGTTCATTTTCTCATGGAAAACGTAGCTAGTTGTACTGAGATTCACGTTGATGAGCTAGACTTCAGTGCTGTATTCGACCAACAAAATAAAGAATGGATTTCCGCATGGAAATGGACGGGTGGACAAACACCAGGACAATTAAAGAACAAAATACCCAATTATCTCGTGGCTAAGCATATTTGGGCCGAACATGAAAATGAACTAGATTTATGGCTGAAAAATAGCTATGTCCTTAGATTTATGGCAGAAGAACAGCTATGTCCTTAATTCTGTTAATGGTGGAAGTGCAGACGAATAAAAACAAATTGAGACTAATTGAAAGTCTATCTTTATGTGCAGATACATAAATCACTGTGGTCCTTTAAAACAGTGGTCAACGGGCCAAAGGTATTGCCCTACACGACTTTTATTTGGCCTGAATGCTTCACCAATAACATTGCGATCAATTATGAATGCAGTAATTTCTCAGGATGCGTCAATACAATGAGCTACGTCATCGTACATCGACGATGTTTTCGTCGATTTACGCCACACATCTGCGGACCGATTGAAGAAACATTTGGAAAAATTCGGACTGGACTGTAAGTTTCCTGGGCGACTTCAAGAAGGGGCAAGAGTACTCGGATTGCGTGTTCACAGGGATGATGGTAGACTACAATACGAGGAGATGCTCCAGAATCTCCGCCATTCATGCTAAGGCGAACAATTTTTTCAGTAAGCAGAAGACTGATTGGTCATTTTCCTGCTTGCAGATGGTTTCGTATAGCTACAGCATACATAAAACATTCCGCCAACAAAGTTACCATTGCTGGGATGATAAAACGCATAACTCCTCTATCAGGAGTATTTCAATGGAAACACCGCTGTGCAAGGTGACGGTTTGGGTAGGTGCAAGCTCACTTGTTACTGGGGTCGTGCTAGAGGCTAACGAATCAATTATCGAGGATGCGAGCTATCTGTGCCCAGCGAATAATGTTCAACACATTAACTTGGCAGAACTCGACGCAATATTAAAAGGAGTTAACCTGGCACTCCAGTGGTAGGCGGAGATTCTGCATATCAAAACAAATTCAGCCTACGTTTACCGAGTCAGGCGAAAATAAAGCTGATCAATTGTCAAAAGTATTACAACGGTGGCCCACTTGAATATTAAGCAAATAGTACACATTCATCATCAGAGTGGACATCCGGGAATAAAACGCGCATTTTACTTAGCCAAACGAAATAACCCAACTGTGCCAAAAGATGATGTACGGATGGTGGTTAAAATATGTGAGGGGTGTCAGTCTATCGATCCTGCACCTTTTTTTTTATTATTATTCAATTTTCACCCCAAACAAGGCACAGTGCCACTTTGAAGCAGGGGTCTACTATTAGGGACTTAATTAGCGGGGTCATTATGAAGAGAGATGAGTAGAGAGATGTTTTTTGACATTACACTTGAACTTCTGCATATCATTGCAGTTGGGAAAGCAGAATCCCGGAAGAGAGTTCCAAAGACCCGCAGTTCTGGGGAAGAAACTATTGGAGTAAAAGGCTTTCTTGCACCTAGGGATCTCTACTGTAAAGGGATGAGACTTAGTAGCTTGTCGGGTTTGACGGGGTTAGTTACATCGGGGAGGTACAAGTGTTTGCAGTTCGTCAGAGCATTCACCATTAAAGTATTTGTAGAACAGGCAGAGGGATGCAACATCTCGTCGATGGGACAGAGGCTGAAGCCTAGATGACAGTTCAGGACCTATCAGGTTGGCGACTCTCTTTTGAACCCTGTCCAGGAGCGAGAGACAAGAAGCAGATGCACCAGCTCAGATGTGACAACAGTACTCCATACATGGGCGAATGGTTGCCTTATAGAGGTATAGGATACTGGCAGGCGTAAGTAGTTTTCTAGCACGGTAGAGGGAGCCAACCTTCCTTGCAGCAGCCTTGGCAATGCTCTCAATGTATCTATTCCAGTTCATATTCCCTGTAAACGTTAGGCTGAGGAGTTTAAAAGAAGTACTTTCAGATAATGTGTTCTTAGCCATTGCTATTGGTGGTAAAGAAGGTTTCTTGTAGTTATTGAAGGAAACAAGCTTAGTCTTAGCAGCATTGAATGTGACCAACCATTTTCGTCCCCATTCCACTACGGATTGGAGGTCATCCTCTAGTGTTTCTGCCATTTCCTTGGATATGTGTTCATTTGTTTTCCCCTCATATCTGTTATAGAGAGTGGTGTCATCGGCAAATATACCCATCTCCGAAACAATTTTATCAGGGAGGTCGTTTATGAATATCAGGAATAATAGAGGTCCAAGGATAGATCCCTGAGGTACTCCCGCATTTATGTCGTATTGTTTGGATGTACGACCGTCGAGGACAACTTTGATTTTTCTATTACTTAAGAAGGATTTAATTACATTATGAATTCTTCCAGTGATTCCATATGATCTAATTTTCCTTAGAAGACCATCGTGCCATACCCTGTCAAAATCCTGAGATATATCGAGGGCCACCGCTCTACCCTCCCCTGTTTTATCCAATGAACGGTATATACGTTCAGAAACTACAGTTAAGATATCTGCTGTTGAACGGGCTTGCCTGAATCCATATTGTTTGTCAGTCAGGAGTTTAGCAGCTGCTAGGTGCTGGACTAGGGCTTGATTAACTAAGGACTCAAATATTTTGGCGAAAAGCGGGAGGAGGCTAATGGGGCGATAATTTAGTGGGTCAGTTCTTTCACCAGAATTCTTGAAGACTGGTACCACAGAGGCGGTTTTCCAGCAGTCGGGAAAACAAGATTCGTTAAGGCATTTATTGTAAAGTTTGGACAGAACTGGAGCAACCTCGGCAGAGCATTTTTTAATAGCACAGCCGGGATGAGATCTGGTCCACACGCTTTTGAGGTGTCTAGGTTTTTTATAATAGCATGTATCTGAGAAGAGGTGATTTTCAAATAGTCTAGTGAGGCGTCTGTTCGCAGAGGGAAATCAGGGAGTGAGTGGTGTACCGAGTTCAGTGTGGAGTTTGAGGCAAACCGACTGGCAAGCAGATTTGCCTTGTCAGTCGCCGTGCAAGCAACCTCATGATCGTTTGATAGTGTGGGAATAGTTGACTGTCCATTATTTACTACGCTGTTGTAGATTTTCCAAAAATCCCGGGTTCCTAATTTCTGTGCTTCGATGCGTTTTCTGGTGGTTTCAGAGTAATCTGTCTTAGCTGTCTCTATCACTCTCTTACAATTATTTCTAGCTTCTATATACTTCTGTTTATTTGAGCTGGACTTATGTCGGTTGAATCTGCGGAACTCATGCTGCCTTTTACAAATGGCAGCTGCACAAGCAGAAGTAAACCATTGGGGGGAGTGGGGCTTGCTATAGAATTTCCGTGCGGGAACATGTGCTTCAATAGCAGTTTTGAACCATTCAGTGGTCTCATTTGCACACTGTTCCGCTGGAAGAGTAAAGATATTTTGCCATGGGGCATCTCTGATGAGCTCCCTGATGGCTTCCCAATCAGCCTTTTTGTAATACCTCGTTGTTTTGAGTAGTGGGTCTTCAGTTTTAGGGCGAGAATTTAGGCTGATTTCTACCATTATCACAGCGTGATCAGCATTCCCGAGTGGACTGAGGGCATTTGTTGTACAGTCATTGGGAACCGTTGGCAGAAAGAGATCTAGAAGTGAGGCATGTTGATCTTGCTGGTCTGGGAAACGTGTCGGAAATGTAACCAACTGAGATAGGGAATGGGATATAGAGAAGCTATGTGTTGCGCTACCAGCTACGTCTGTGTAATTAGAGAATCCTAGCCAGTTACTGTGGTGGACATTGAAGTCCCCAAATACATGTATTTGTGCGCTAGTATCGAGGGAGAGTGCTATATCTATGCTGTCTGAGACTTTGTTTATTAGGGTACAGTCTTGGTTTGAGGGAGAGCAGTAGAGAAAATACAAGTAGCAAATATTGTGTTGCATATTTAGTCTGAAGCACATAAAGGCCTGGCCCTCTGATTCTAGTTTTATTTCTCTAGTCAGGGGGAGGGTGTTACGAATATAGACTCCAAGTCCATGCATATGCCTGTCCGAGTCCTTACGGTAGAGTGGGAGATAACCAGGCATGTTAAAGTGGTTAGAGGGAATGGAGGAGTGAAGGTTAGTTTCACTTAATGCTAAGATATCCGGGGTGTTTACAAGGAGAAATGACTCAACGTCATCTAAGTTAGTTCTAAGCCCGCGGATATTAGTAAATGCAAGCCTCAAGGGAGGAGGCAGGTTGGTTTTCTTTGAGTTTGGTCCTGGTTTAAACGTAACTTTTGCTTGAGCTGTCATTTCATTTTATTTACACTGGTGTAAACGAAGCCTTAATGTGAGGGGCAGATCGAGGGTGGACATTACTCATTACGGCAGTGACCACTATCTTACACTCATTGATCGTGGTCCTTCGCGATTTGTACTATGAAGCTGTCTACGTCGACATGACATCGCATTTACCAGTTGGCACTTTCGGTAGTTTCTGCAAGACTGGGGTGTGCGTCTCCGATTATGGTGTGCCTACGAATCAGTAGGAAACGTTGTGGTTGAGAGAAGTCACAGAAATGTGAAAACTATTGCGACTAGGAAACAATGTTCCATACGAAGCGATTTACTGGTATAATGCAAAACATAGTGTTTCGACAATTACGGTGCCGTCCAGTGCCATATACACCTACAACGTCAGCATACAAGGTGTGGACTTTATAACCAGCCCTGATCCGCAAAATACTGATAGGCAGTACCAAGTGGAGACGTTGTTTGGGTTTAAATACCTCGTACGATAGACCGGATTACCGGTATCAACAGTCCACACTCGATCATGATCCATGGGATCCTTTATCAGATAAAGAACTGTCGCCCTTGTCCAGAAGCTCATATACCATTAGATACCGCTAGTGGCTTTTCAGAAGAATACGACACAACTGAACAGGCCAAATAAGTATAAACAGACGATGCTTCCGACACTAGTAGATCGGAAACCCTTGATGATGACGATGATACAACGCCTGACAATGATGATGATGATGATGATAATGATGATGATGATGATGATGATGATGATGGGTTACCCAAAAATAATCTTGGGTGTAATTCTTCCTTTGATGAAATTGCTGCCCCCCACCTCGCAGTAGCATACAAATAAAGAGGTCGGTCGTAAAAAAGTAAAGAATATGTAATCCATATGACATCAGGGCAGTATTCAGGAGCGACTAAACTCTCCGGAAATACTTTGTGCTAGTCAAGCCTCCTACGGAAAAAATTATGACTAAAAACTGTGTGTATGAGATTCAATCTAAATGTGGAAAACTATGTCCACTAAAAGTAAAGTTAGAAGAACATCGAAATGCCATAATACTTGGACTGATTGAAAGGTCAGGTATGGCTGACCACATCTGGAGGGAAGATGGAAACAATTTATCGTTATGGGACAAAGTAAAATTCATATACAGGAACAGTGGATGCAACTCAAAGAAGCAGCGACGATAACCTACTAAGCAGATCTTGTATAGAATTTAACGAACGATTAATTCTAAAATAATAAATTATACAAGATGTTCCAAACAATTTTACGTCATTTCGCAAACCAATAATTTTGGCAATTTTCGTTGAACTGACCTAAAATTTTCACAGCTTGTATAGAAACAGTTCAAGATTTCATGTTTGATGTCTGATATATATCTCTTTTCAGATTGAGAAATGCCGTTCACTACAAAAGAAGTCATTTTGCGTGTTGGAATATGGTCGAACACAGTCACCCAAGACCGTGTAGCGCGTCTTCTTTGCAAAGTTTGCAAAAAATGCACAAACTAGTAAATAAAATCTAGCAGATAATCAGTCTCACTAGAGAATGTTACCAAAGACATGTTGCAGCGTGTGTGACACGAGTTTTATTACCGACTTGACGTGTGCAAAGTCACAAGCGGCGCTCATATTGAAAATTTGTGAAAGTTATAAAATCTGTCATAGAACCTACAAATCTTTGTTTTTATTTTCTTTGAAATGTTAACTAATAAAACTTATGATGTTCAACATAAAGTTTGTATAGTTTCATCAAGATACACTGAGTAATTTCCGAGATATTAGCATCTAAAATGACGTCGATTTTTTGGGGACACTCTGTATGTATATATATATGTATATACATATATATATATATATATATATATATATATATATATATGTATATATATGTATATATATATATGTGTGTGTTTGTGTATGTGCGTATGTGTATGCAGTAATAAATAGTAAATATATATATATATTACATATATATACATATATATATACACATATATACATATATGTGTGTATAGAAATGATATGTAGTAATAACTAGTGATATGTACTAATAAGTAGTAAGATGTACATTAAAAAACAAAAAAAATAGATTATGGCTCCTTAAATGCCTACTAAAATTGTCCGCAAAATTGAACTACTCTTAGGATTGCAGGTTCAATACTCAATGCATATGATGTTTGACTACATATAGACCTTAAGCAATCTTCTCCCTCTCAAATTTCTTATGGTTTTACACGAGGTCGATCTAAAATGTAACAGGACAGAACTAAAAAAGTTCGCTTCTTGAAAATATTGTTTTTATAATTCCCGTCGTTAATAGAATAACACTTATAATTCTTCATTGTTCTACTATTCTGCTACTCCGTCAGTTTTCTGATTTTCTCCAATTTGGTCGTTTATGTTACATGTAATTTTGCATGAAAGTTTTTCTATATTAACGAAAAAAAAACTAACAAATTCTTTTAAGTAAAACCATGCTTTATAACCTCAAATGTGTGGTTGTGGGTCATAATTCATAATTCATAATTCATAGCTTGAAATTGGAATGATTTACAAACATATATTTTCTCTCATATATTCCTATTTAAAATCTATTTAAACTTAGAAATACTAGTTATTTCAACAAACATGTAGTTTGTTTTAATAGGGTTAAGATACCTTTTAAAATAGAAAATTCGTAAAAAATCGGATGAATAATCCATATATATAAAAGCGAAAATGTGTTTGTGCGTGTTTTCATTTTTTCTGTATGTCCGTCATTTATATAAATATACATACATACATATATATATGTATATATATATATATATATATATATATATATATATATATATATTAAATTATAGTGATTCAATAAATTTAAAAAACCTTTTTTGAAGTGAAATGTTTGAGTTTCATATCAAAGATTTTTATTATTCTAAGCAAGGCAAAGAATGCTTTAGAAATTTTATCTTCTTATCCTATAAGGTTTCGATGTCTACCATCTCTTCAGATGAGAAAATATTAGCAAATATTTATAAAGGTATGTGCCCTATTTGCTAAAGTCAGTCAGGCATGGAAAATCAAAGGCAAAAATAATTGATCCAAATAAAAAAAACATCCAATTTTTTAGATGTATCTTTAAATCTATGATATGAATCTTACACCCAGTACCATAAACCAAAGCTAAACCTAGTTTATGTACATAAACAATCTAATCACCCAAAGTCAATAATTAAGTCAATAGTTCTATCTATCTCCAAAAGAATATCAAATTTATCAGCGAACAGAAAAGCCTTTAACCAGATATCGACATTCTACAACAATGCTTTAAGGAATTTAGGATATAAAAAACGCATAGATTATAACAAAAAAAACTTTAGCGAGAAAACTCATTTCAGTGATTACCCATAATATAACAATAAAAACTAACAACAAAATAAGCCAAAACGTTCCTAACAATATCAATCTCCTAACTAAGGATACAGCTCCATACAAACCAAAAACAATTTAATAAGAATAGAAAAGTAAGACGCAAAAAGGTCATTTGGTTCAATCCTCCTTTCAGCTCCAATGTAAAAACTCACTAGCACTGGGGTAGATGAACCAAGAAACAATAATAAAGCAAGGAAAACATTCACTTATATAGGTGCATCATCAAACTTAATAAAAGTAAGAATTTCAAACCACTTAAATTCTTTCAGAAATGAAGGATCTCAAAACAATGATAATAATAGCATATCCTTAACTATATTAATCAATAGCCTGGAGGACAAGAAAATTCCCTATTCAATTAAATGGAGTATACTGAATAAATCTAGTTGCAATCTTTGTATATCCGAAGCAGTTAACATTATCACCTTCAATAAACCTATAATAAATGGCAAGAATGAACTAGTGTCTAGATGTAAACACATGAAAAAATTTATATACAGGCAACTTAAAATAAAATAAAATACACTCTCTGTATACAGGTAAATGGGTAAAAACATAATACTAAATACATATCGGTTTTGACTAAAATCTAAGCTAAAACTTTGCGAATAAAAAATGTTTTTAAAAATAGGTTCTCAATCATCTCTTCCAACCTATATAACATCTTCTTATTGTTGATTTACACAT